>NC_056733.1:653393900-653648900 GCF_019279795.1 Protopterus annectens | reverse complement strand
ATCTTCCTATGCTATCCAAAGATGCCCGGTTAGCCACTCTAGATCTAAAAGAAGCTTATCTACACATCCCAGCCAGAGACTCTTGCAGGAAATATCTACGCTTCAGGGCAGGATCTATGCATTATCAGTTCTCTGCACTTCTTTTTGGCTTATCCACTGCTCCCAGAGTTTTAACCAAATTCCTGGCTCCAGCATATGCTTTTTGCTGACAAAGAAATATTCAAATTTACCCCTACTTGGATGGCTGCCTGATTCAGGCAGACAGGAAAAACTGTTACACCTGACATTTGTAAAAGATCTGCTGGCCTCACTGGGGTACACTATAAACGAAAAAAAATCCAAACTAGTCCCCAGTCAGAAAATTGTATTCCTGGGAGCAAGCCTGGACACAGCATCCCAGATGGCATTCCTTACTCCAGAAAAACAAGCCTATCTGACAGGCTACTTCTCTCAACTGGCCCCCAGAACCCAGTTGTGCGCAAGGAAAATCCTGCAAGCTCTATGATTCATGGCCTCCTGCATTCGTCTAATTCCATATGCCAGACTACATATGAGGAAACTTCATTGGTACTTAAAAAGCCTTTGGTGTCAACATTCTCAAGACCTGGAAACTATTATACCTATGATACCTTATCTAAGGACAGATTTTCTTTGGTGGGCAGCACTTTCTTTTTCACAACCCCACGCCGCCCAGACCCTAACCACAGATGCATCAGACTATGCCTGGGGTGCACACCTGGACGGCAGGTGCATTCAGGGCCACTGGAGCCCAAATCAAATTCATCTGCACATCAACCAAAAAGAGATGCTAGCTGTTCAGCATGCTCTAACAGCTTTCAGACCCCTACTCTCTCCGGGGCCTCTACTAATCAAAACAGACAACACCACAGTGATGTGGTGCATCAACAAGCAGGGGGGAACCCATTCTTACCCACTATGCAGGCTAGCCATGACCCTTTGGCACACGACTTCAGCCATGCAGATTCACCTGCTAGCACAATTCCTGCCAGGCAACCAAAACTCTCTGGCAGACAACTTAAGCAGAAATCTCCTAGACCCACACGAGTGGCAATTAAACCACAGCACCTTCAGCCTCATAACCCAGAAATGGGGTACCCCGAAGGTGGACCTATTTGCCTCCCACAACAACTACCAACTCTGCAAATTCTGCACCAGAAAATCTCATGGTAAGGCCTGGAAAGTGGATGCCCTATCCTTCCAGTGGGTAATCCTGTCAATCTTTGCATTTCCCTCTCTACCTCTTCTTTGAAGGGTGTTACTCAGAATAAGGGAGGAAAGACCAAGAGCAATCCGGATAGCCCCAGCCTGGCCATGCCAGCACTGATACCCACTATTGCGTAGTCAGTCACCGTTGCCTCCATGGCACTTCCCTCAGATTCCAACTGTCCTGATGCAGCAAAAGGGAGAGTTCTTGCATCCACAGTTGCAGACCCTGAAACTGGCAGCCTGGCTTATTCCTTGACCTCTCCTCCAGTGGCCAGCCTAAGTAAGCAAGTCCTGGACGTTTATACATGAAGCCAGATGACCCCACCCTAGAAAATCCTATGCTGACAAGTGGAACAGGTATTGCTCCTGGATCCAGGATAAAGGAGCTGAACCAGCACAGCCCTCCTTACCTCTTATCCTGGATTATCTAGCAGACCTGCTTCACAGGGGCCATCCTTCTCTCCTATTAAAATCCATGCCTCTGCCATCTCTGCTCATTACAGCACAGAGCCACCTCTATTTTCACACCCCCTCATCAAGCAGTTCCTTAGAGGGGCTAACAACTTAAGGCCACCCAGAAGAGCCCCTATCCCTGCTTGGGACCTTAACCTTGTGTTGGAAAAGCTCAGCCCCCCCCCCTTTGAACCTGCAGCTTCAGCAGAGTTAAAATTCCTCTCTTGGAAAACAACCTTGCTTCTGGCCATCACTTCAGCTAGAAGAGTGTCTAAGCTACAAGCACTCATGGTTGTGGAACTCTTTATCATTTTCCATGCTGACAGGGTCTCCCTCAGGACTAACCCTACTTTCATGCCTAAAGTAGTCCCCAGTGTGGCTCTCAACCAATCTATTCATTTGCCCACGGATCCTGCACTCTCTAGATGTGCACAGACAGTTCAGATTGTACCTGGATAGGACTAAGTCCTTCAGGAAATCTGACCAGTTACTGATGAGCTTTGCAGCAGGGGCAGATGGCAAGGCCACATCAAAACAAACCATTTCCAAATGGATAGCACACTGTATCCATTTCTGTTACAAACACCATGGGAAACCACCCCCAGAGGGGGTCAGAACACCTTTCACTAGTACAACTGCCACCTCAGCAGCTTTTCTCAGAGGCGTCCCTACCAGGGACATCCTAGAGGCTGCAACATGGAGTTCTGTTCATACCTTCACCAAGCATTACCACCTGCCTATCTTTTTCAAATCCAGGGTAGGCTTTGCAATCACAGTCCTGCAGGGTATTCTAGCCAGCCCCAACTCTTCTTGACTGCCTCCACCCATTTCTTCAGCTTTGGTAATCAACTCAAGTGTGATGACTGCAACAGTGAAACAGGAAGAGCATAGTACAGTTGTGTACACTTACCATAAATTTAGATGTTCGAGTATATTCACTGTTACAGTCCTGGTTTCCCACTCTCCATCCCCCTTGTCTCTCTCTCTCTCTCTCTCTGTCTTTCTCTTCCTCACTCCTTACAGTGATATTTGGTATTTACTTTCTACTGGTGGTGTTATTCCACCATACCCTAGCTCCCTGTTTGGGGGCTGCTGACATTTGGGGCAAGAAAAACTGATGTAATGGAGTCGGTTGCCTGTTTTTATACCCCTGACGTTAGTCCTGGAGCGACAGCAGCCGACGCAGCAATACTAAGCCTGTGGTATTTGGGACGACTGAGAGCTACCCATGGCAGGATAACCCAAGTGTGATGACTGCAACAGTGAATACACTCGAACATCTACATTTATGGTAATTGTACACAACTGTACTTTCTTTGCAACTTCACTGTTGTCCCATATTTTCTCCACTTTTTGATGACTGTCTTCACTGTGTTCCATGGTATATCCAATGCTGTGGAAATTTTTTTGTACCCTTCTCCTGACTGATACCTTTCAATAATGAGATCCCTTTGATGCTTTGTAAGCTCTCTGTGAACCATGACTTTTGCTGTAACAGGCAACTGAGTAAATGTCAGGAATATCCTACTGTGACAGCTGAACTTTATTTGGGGTTAATCAGTCGCTCTTTATTTGATGGCATTTGTGTACCCAAGAAGACTGAATGTTGTAATTAAAGCAAAAGGTGCTTCAACAAAGTATTAGTTTAAGGGTGTGCACACTTATGCAACCAGCTTATTGTATGTTTTTTTATTTTTTTTTCTCCTAACAGATTTGTTTGTTTTCATTTGAATTGAACAGGTTATAGGGCACATTAAAGGTGGGAAAAGTTCTGAAATGATTTATTGTGGTCTTATCTTTTTATATCACTAAAACCTGACATTTTAACAAGGGTGTGTACACATTTTATATCCACTGTAGCTATAAACATATTGTGAGTGATTGGTTGAACCTAGTACTATGCCGACACCCATAATATTGCTGTGTTTATATAAAAAAACATGGAACATCGACACATACTGTTCATGCCCTAGGGATTACCCCACAGCAGGCTAAATTAGAAACAAATGTTTTTGCATGGGGACTGCTTGGCCCATGTGGAGAACTGTACCCCCACACCCCCTGTTAATTATATATACTAACTCTGAGATCACAGATTCTCTGGGGAAAGGGAATATTCCCTTACCTCTGGATTGCTGATGTCATGAACGTGCCAGCCACCTCTTTCTGTCAACCAAATGATGCTGAACACATAACGTCATCATACTGATCCTTCAGTTACTCATAGTAGCCATTGTTTTCACTGAACAAATTTGATTGAAACTCATTTGGACTGAATCATGATTGACTGAGAATTTTAAAGTAAACAAACAGTGATTCATTGTGTGTGTGTTTTTACTTTTCTCTACTGTTGTATGACCATGGAGTTAGTATATTTAAGTAATGAGGATGTGCAGGGCGACTTGCCCACACTGCGAGAAACATTTTTAATGTGTGTTTGCTCTAATGAAGTTTTCTGTGAAATGTGTAGCAGGGATTCTTTCTTTTTTTTTTTTGCTCTTTTCTCCGCTGTTGTGAATATGTGGTTAGTATACTTAAGTAAATGAGACTGGATGGCAGAGCCCCAGTAAATGAGACTGGATGGCAGAGCCCCCTACATGGGAATTACAAGAGTGCTTGCCCACCCCTGCACAAAAAAGCAAGCTTTTAAGATATATTTGGTATAATAAAGATTTTCAGGCAGATGTGATTCCATGAATTGATTTTGTAGTCAGATATGCTTTCAGTCAAATTTGTTCAGTCAGTTGTAATTCAGCCAAAGTTACTACACTGTTTACATTTGTATGTATATAATGTAACGTCACAAAGGGTTTTAAAAATAAAGTGAAAGTTGTTTGCCATCATCACTTGGTTACTTTCCAGAAGATCAGGGTTCAGCAGACCCTTCAAAAAAGCTGGACACCAGTGCATATAGATGTAATTGAGGATTAATGTTAAGAAGAGGGTGTATGTCTGAAGTGGAAATCCAGGCAAAAGTAAGAACTTAGCTAAAGTTAGCACAGGAATGGTGGAGAAAGCGAAATGTGTGATCATAATGGAGCTACATAACATAGTATATTTGCTAAGTTACAGTGACCAGAACTAGGAGTCGCCTAGAATGCTTAATGTCCAGTGTTAACTTCAGAGACCCAGAGGTCATATAAGTCTTGTCAAGAGCACTGATAAGTCTCACTGTGGAGTACAGTGTCTGGTTTTGGAGCCTACATTGCAAAATGGATGACAGATTAGTGGTAATTTTTCAGAAAAGGTTTAAGAAACTGGACAGTTCTAAATGAGAATTTTAAGACTATGAGAAAAGGCTTGCACATTAAGCATACACAGAAATAAAAGCAGTAGAAGGGTAGAATAATATAAGGAAATTTTAGAGGCAGATGGGAGCCTGGTGTTGAAGAGAAAAGGAATTGTGGAATTAGGAAGAATGGTCATAGGTAGTTAGCGACATAGAGGAAGTTTGTGATTGTTGTATGGAAATATTTGTGGAGAATGAACAGGGCCGTGGAACCAAATGCCGAAACCAGATTTACAGAGTAAGACATTGAAGGGAGGTCACAAGGGCCTCAGACTGTATGTTCTAAGGTTGTAGAATGTTATGAAGTGAGAGGGACAGCAGTACGGAGGCTAGCTACAGTATTCAGACAGACCCGAAAGGTCTTTAACCTGCTGTATGCTTGAGGTTCAGCTACTTGGTGACAAAGGTCCTTAACTATTATTTTGAAAATGAAGAGGTAGGATGGAAATTGTGTAGAAGTGGAGCGGGAAAATGGTTCAAAATGTGTACCAGAAACCATGTGGAAAGGTAGAAAAAGAGCTTAATTTAGGTTACACTAGACCTAGTATATTAGGCATGTTCAAGTAGTCAAAAGCATTTCTGAAGTGTAAGAGAGACACATTTTGAAGCCTGATGTGGGGAACCTTGGACCCAATCTTAGAAAGAGAGAGAGAGAGAGTGTGGTGGCTGTGTAGAAAAACCTTATTGAGGAGCTGGTAAAGATCATAAGCAAAGATACAAACATAACATTGCTGATGAGTGGATAGCATGCACAAAATGAACAGCGGTGTATCTGTTGAGAAGGGGTTGTCTGCCTTCAGAATACTTGTTTCTGTATTGGTGACATGCTGCAGGAGATTCACTTGACGATTCAGTGTTGCATTACCATGTTTCATGACTTCATTTTCATTGCCTATTGTGAGGAAAAAGAAACTGGTTATTTACTCACCATGTACATGCTATTTGTTCACTTTTTAAAATAGTTACATGTTTAAATTAGGAGAAAATGAAGATGAAAAGCTGAATGAGCTGATGCAGGAAGCCTGGAACTACAATAAAGACTGTCGAGCATTAAGAGATGCACTTCAAAGTCTTAGTTGGAATGGTAAGTGTTTTTTTATTTGTAATGCCATCTGACAGAGTCATAAAATGCAATGTATATCTCAGTATTTTTGTTTGTATTCTATATGCCTAAGCTTGTATGCAGTTTGAGTACTCTAGATTATTAAACTGTCTGATTGCTTAATTATAAATAAGGTAAAGACTTTCTTGCAACTTTCAGCTGCGTAAGTATTGCTAGCAAGGCAATAGGAATTAGTTAAAAGTGAAACTGGAGTATTAAAATTAGCATGGGCAAATTAGGCAGAACGAGACATTTTTATCTGTCTGTCATGAATTAGCCCTGCTAAGCTAGTAGCCTCTCTTCAGTGGAAACTGAAGGTGGTATTTATACTACTATGAGAAATTTAGCCAGGGCATCAGGAAACTTCCACTACTCTTTTCCAGTGTACAGGGACACAATTCTGTGTGGTGCTTCCTGTCCCCTGGTCCAGGCACGAAGCAGAAAAGCAAAAATGGAGGAGAAAGAGAAAGAAATTCTGTATTTTTTAAGAGAAAGAAGCTGTTACTCAAACAGCTGAGATGATAGATGCGGTGGAAGAAGAGTCAGAGGTTAAGCAGAGTACGGAGGATAGAGAGAAAAGTAAAGAAAATGGAGAAATAGTGTGTAAAAGGCAAAATGAAGGAGTTGAAGTGGATATGGCAGTTTTGGACGTGCTTTTTCAACAGAATTTTTTTGTATTCGAATCTGCAACACTGGAGTGTGTCGTTTCATTCTTCCAGTCAGCAGGGTTGCAGGATGTCTACTTAAACGAATTGATTGAACAGAGTGAGCCAGAGAGGAAAAAGGCAGCATCATGGGGCAAAATCATGGATAGAATACAGGAAGGAGGAAAAGAAATCCTACTCACAAACAGTAAAAAAGGTAAAAAATAAGAAGAGAGACAGGCAGAAGTAAGAATAAAGTGTCGGGTAAGAATAAGTAATAAGAAGGAACTGGACAGGTATGATGTATGGGACAGCATCTTTTCACCACTGGGTGTAAAACTCAGGGAGGTAAGAGCATTTATTTGCATTAATAAAGATACTTTTTGTGGCATTTTCTTTGAGGAGGTGCAATTCATGGAGAAGGTTTTTAGAGCCATATGAAAAAAGAGATGGAGCCATATGAAAAAAGAGATGAAAATACTTGGAACATGTTTGTAGTGCAGGCATTTAATAGAGAAGCCAAGAAGAGAATATACAATTTTGAACTGAAATTGAAAGAGACGACTTGAAAAACTATTTGAGAACTGTGCGTACAGATGTTTTGAACATTACAAAAATCTATGATAACAGAAGTCTATGGACTAGGGTTTGGGAATGTGGTGGTGTACTGAAAATGCAAAAAGACAAAATAATGCATTTGGCAAGTATAATTAGTGTGGAAGGGAATAAGGGAGTTGTTAGATATTGGGGAAAGCCAAAAACTTGTTTTTTGTGTGGTAAAGACAACCATTTAATCAACAATTGTAATAAAAGGAAATGTTTCATTTGTGGTAAAATAGGTCATGAAGTGAAAAAATGTGAATAAAAATGCATAAAGTGTGAAAAAAATAGAACATTCATGGATGCACTGTAATTATACGGAAAATGATACACAGGTAGCAATAGCAGAACAAAGTAGGACGTATGCATTACTAGGTAATATAGAAGAAACAAAACAAAAAAGTGATCGAGACTATTATAGGAATGGTAGTAAATGAAAATATAAAGGAAAAAAAAATAGAGAGAGGAAGAAGTGAGTAATTCACGTGATGAAGGGGATGATAAATTGAAAAAAGTTAGAAGAAGTATTGGAAAAAGAGTGAATGACAGAAAACGCAAATTCAAAAATATAGGTATAGGAGAAAATAAGAAAGGGAAAGGTTAAAAGTTACAAACACTATTTTACAAAGTGAAAAACCTATCCTTTATTGTAAGTAGTTTAAAGAATGTTCATCGAAGGCTAAGAATTTTGGAATATTGTAAAAAGCTGGATGTGGACATTATAGTATGAATAGATATAAGAATAACAACAGAGGAAGATAGAATGCAAGTTAATGGGCTATGGGAGGGCAAAGTTGTATGGAAAATAGGAGCTGAAAAATGTTCAGGTATAGCAATTTTACTTGATTATATGAGTTTAAATATGCAAGTAATAGTAGTAGGTGAAGCAAAACAATGGAAGGGATGCAATTAATCCAAATTTAAACGTAGATCCAGATAGCAAAAAATCCAAAGTCTTCAAAGTAGTAAAAACCAGGTTTATTCAAATGAGACGTGGTGAGCGCTTTCGCTAAAATAGCTTCATCAGACCATATTACATTTCAATCAATAAAACAAGTAGTTTATATACTAGAAAAGGGCGCCAATAAAACAAGCACTGGTTAAAGGGATATACCTTAAAAACAACTCTTAAAACACAAGTCTTAGGGCATGACTGAGTGAATACATATGAAAATGAAATGAATAAAAAACAATTCATTTGTGAATCCTAAGCCTCCTAGACTTTAACATTGGATGTATAGGAACTTTACCATTAAGTCCAGGGGGTACATCAGCCCTAAATTTAATAATCCAATTGATCTCACGGATTTCTGTATAGTTCTCAACATCACCCCTCCTATATGTTCTGGAGATTTGTTCAAGGATCCTAAACCTAAACTCATGGTTAGGTCCACAATCTTTGATGTGTTTGGCAAGTGCATTAAAAAGATGCCCTTTCCTGATGTGATAGGCATGTTCACGTATCCTATCTCTCAGCACCCGATTCGTTTTGCCTACATAGTAGGCTGGACACGTTGTACAGGATGCCGTAGATAATGCTTTTAATAGTATGCTGGATAATGTTCTACAATATGAGCGACGCCTTTTTAATCAAAAAAGAGCGAAACTCCAGAGGGACAGTTCTGATTTTAGAACGGGCCAAATTTTCACTTGGCCTAGGCACAATGTAAACGTTGGTAACAATAACAATATAGCTAGCTTTGAACCTCATGTAAGAAATGTTGTTGATACAGCTCCAGTTAATGTCGTTAATTCTGTTGCTTGTTCAGAGAACGCTAGCTTAGCTACTTCTGATGCTATAGTCATTAATGACATTATGAATGCAATTCCAACTACTGCATCAAGGGACAATGTTATTATTGATAATGATATTGTGACAACACACTCAGGTAGCAATGAGGGGACTCGTCCCCCACCCTCCGAACCCGTTGTTCGAAGGAAAACCTTTAGTTCAGCTGTGGGAAGGGATGGTGTACCTTCCAGCAATGGGGATGGGACTGTCACTGTATTTTCAGCGGGTTCTACACAGTCCCCTAGTAACAAACTCCCTTTTCCCATAAAAACTTACACCAGAGAGGAGAGGACCCGATCCAACAGCAGGGGGCGTCACAAGAGGAAGTTATCTCCGGACACATCCTCCAACCGGAGCATCAAGAAAATGTGGGAGAGGAAAAAACAGAGTTAGTATTCAATTTGTCTAGCTATAATTTGAGTAGTCATGAGTTACAAGTACTTTCTAAAGGCCTCACATTTATTCCCAGTATGAGCAGCAGGTTTGAGGAAACACTGAAGGATTTTAAATTATTTATTAGGAACCTCTCTCTGAAAATTTTTTTCAAAGAGTCAGGTCCGTTGCTATCTAATGGAGTCCTTAAGAGACCGAGTACATTTGTTCCACCTGTACATCCGCTAGTCGCAGCTTACAGTAAACTAGTGGAGGATGACATTTACAATATGGGTGGAAGGCATACCCAACACAATAGGTACAGGCACAATTTGAATTTTAGACAAAGAGAAGCATTAAACACTCTACGCAATAACCATGACATTGTGATTCGCCCTGCAGACAAAGGGGGAGGAATAGTTGTCTTTGATGCAGTTAGATACCAGACTGACATGATACATATGTTGACGGATGAGAGGTTCTATGAACCCATTTCTGAGGAAAACGTAGATATTATTATCCATAGGGTTCAATCCACACTCTCCACTTTACTCACCAATGGAGTTATAGATCAAGTGCTCCATGATTTTCTTCATGTTGCACATCCACGTCTACCGATCATCCAAGGCCTCCCGAAGATTCATAAAGATCCAGTGGCGCCTCCTATGAGGCCGATAGTTGCGGGCAGGGGGTGGTCCACTGAACCTCTCTCCATCTTCGTTGAAGCTCAATTGAGACCTTTGGTTGAAGCCAATACTTCCATCCTTAGAGACACTAAACAATTTTTATTAGACTTTTATGAGTTTGTGAGTTCCTGCATGAATGTAGATGACTTACTGTGGGTAACAATGGACGTACAGTCCTTGTTCACGGTGATACCCAACGTCGAGGGGCTTGACATGATAGGTACCCATCTTAGGAGACTAGATTCTTCTTTAAATGTTGATTTAGTACTTTCACTGTTGGGTATTGTCCTTGAATCGAATATTTTCTGTTTCCAGGAACATCTTTATCTACAACGGGATGGCGTAGCTATGGGCACTTCATGTGCCAATAGCTACGCCAACCTAGTAATGGCTGAATGGGAACACCAACACCTTTTTCAGAATGAGTTATATAAATTATTTGTACCTTTTTATAGGCGTTTTGTGGACGACCTATTTTTGGTTTGGAGAGGTACACCCACACAATTGAGTGAATTTTTTAGACAAATTAACAACTCTCTGTGGTTTCTTAATTTTACCATGGAATGGTCATATATAAGTATTCCGTTTTTGGATGTATATGTGGAAAAGTTACCAGGAGGGATAGTTAACACAGGATTGTACCGCAAATCAAGCTACAGGAACACCTTGTTACATCGTTCCAGTATGCACCCGGGCTATGTCTATAGCAATATAGTTCAAGGACAGTCCATGCGTCTGTCTAGATATACACCATGTGATTCCTACTTCACCACAGGGTTAGAAGATTTGGGTAAGAGATTTAGAGAACGTGGTTACAGTGCCCTAGATGTCAGCAAAGGGATGGAAGCCATTACCACCCTAAGAGAAAATAGAGCCACGCCATACTTCTCTGAAGGTGCCTCCAGGTTTTATACTGATGATAGGCCTGTACAACAGCCTCATGACCCTTCTGCACATGGCAATAATGTGATGTTCCCTATTTACTACACCAGAGACATTGGCACAATCAAAGATGCCCTTATTAAACACTGGCATGTATTGTCAGTAGATCCTACTGTCAGAGAACTAAATGGAGACAGACCTAGGTTCGTTTACCGTAACAAAAAGAACATTAAGCAGTTGTTATGTTATCCTAGAACACGCACCATTATCTCGCATACAGAGGGACCTTATATGGCACCCTGTCATAAGTGCAATTTTTGCTCTTACATTCATTGTGATCCAGTTTTTAGGTATCCTTATGGGACTGGTGCTTATACCATCCGGGTTAAGGGCAGCTGCATGTCAAAGGACGTGGTCTATCTAGCATCCTGTACAATGTGTCCAGCCTACTATGTAGGCAAAATGAATCGGGTGCTGAGAGATAGGATACGTGACCATGCCTATCACATCAGGAAAGGGCATCTTTTTAATGCACTTGCCAAACACATCAAAGATTGTGGACCTAACCATGAGTTTAGGTTTAGGATCCTTGAACAAATCTCCAGAACATATAGGAGGGGTGATGTTGAGAACTATACAGAAATCCGTGAGATCAATTGGATTATTAAATTTAGGGCTGATGTACCCCCTGGACTTAATGGTAAAGTTCCTATACGTCCAATGTTAAAGTCTAGGAGGCTTAGGATTCACAAATGAATTGTTTTTTATTCATTTCATTTTCATATGTATTCACTCAGTCATGTCCTAAGACTTGTGTTTTAAGAGTTGTTTTTAAGGTATATCCCTTTAACCAGTGCTTGTTTTATTGGCACCCTTTTCTGGTATATAAACTACTTATTTTATTGATTGAAATGTAATATGGTCTGATGAAGCTATTTTAGCGAAAGCGCTCACCATGTCTCATTTGAATAAACCTGGTTTTTACTACTTTGAAGACTTTGGATTTTTTGCTATCTGGATCTACGTTTAAATTTGGATTAATTGCATCCCTTCCATTGTTTTGCTCTACGAACATCTAGTGTTTTTCATTTTATTCTTTTTTGCTGTTCACAGTAGAGCATTCACTCCGTTTGGCCTTTTTGTCAAATAGTAGTAGGTGACTTTAATTGTGATCTAAGACAAAAGAAGGGGCAGAAGTAAAAGTTATTGTTGATATGGTTAAAAGGTGTAAAATATTTTTGTGGAAAAACAAACATTGGACATACAGAGGGAGTAATCTAAGAACCAAAATTGATTACTTTATAGCACCACAGAGCTTACTACAGACTTTTCAGATCATGCAGAAATCTGGGTAGAATTTCAAGAAAGAATTGGTTATGTAAGAATAGGGAGAGGTATAAAAAAATTAATGAATCAGACCTAAATGAGCAAGTAGAGGAAACAGTACATCAGTTATAGATAGGTCATATAAATATGAGAGAATTTTATAAAGACTGGAGAGACTGGTGTATTAGTTTGAAAGAAAAATATAAAAAAGAGATATTAGAATGGCAAAGGACAAAAAGAATACTAGATTATGACAAATGTTATGATGACATGACAAATGACAAATCATTATTCAAGTTTTTAGATGTATAATAGACAATAAGGATGAGCTTCTGGAAAAAGAAAGAAGGTTGTATGAAATGAATCAAGGACAAATTAAAAAAATGTTATTTAAACAAAGATATTTTTACAAGAAAAAAAGGAAGAAGTAGCACCATATCTATATAAAATGGTTAAAGAAAAAAATAAGAGTAATAAAAGAGTTAAGGAGTGAGGAAGGATGTATAGTGAATACACAAAAAGAAATCATGCAGACAATTAAAAGGCATATTCTCAAAACCTTTTCAATAGGCAACATGAGAAGAAAAATTGATAGAACTTAAAAAACTAACTGAAGTAGATAATAAGAGAATAGAAGAAAAAATTACAATGACAGAATTAAAAAATGTATTGAACACAGTAAATATAGAAGCAGCCACAGGTTTAGATTGCCTTGAATATTTAATGTATAATGACATGCAAGAATGGCAAAAGGAACATTTTTTAAAGTTATTGAATGAATGGTTTGAAGAGGGAGTAAATGACGAAAGAATACGTATAGGAGCAATGAAATGTATAGGGAAAATGGGAGAAAAAAACACATAAAAATTAGAGACCCGTAGTATTAAATAATGTAGATTATAAGATCTTTATGAAAATAATAAAAAGAAAAAAAAAGTAAAGTTAATAAAATACTGACTGAAACAATATTTGGAATAAACTGTTAATGTTAATAAGAGAATTGGTGGATGATGTAATAAATAGGAAAACTGAATTGAAAATATTAGTCTGTGACATAAAGCTTTTGTTAAGATTCAGCATGAAGCACTATGGAATATCTTGACAGAATATAACATAAGTGATAAAATAATCAAGGTGTTAAAATCTGTTTATAACATGAATAAAGTAAAATCTTTGATGAATGGTTGGTTAAGTGAGACTATAGAATTAAAGAGTGGTATTAAGAAAGGGTGTCAAAGCACTGGGGTTCTGTGGAAAAATAAAATATATTCAATGTAATAATGAGCAAATGGAAATTTTGTGAATAAAATTTGGTAGTGAACAGCAAAGAGTCACACAGTGGAAGGATATGATATTTAATAAGAAGTACATGTATATTTTGGAGAACTTTTAATTAAACTTTCATATAAGGAAAAAAAGTGTATTTAATTCAGTGGTATTATGTAAAATAGCACATTTGGCAAGTGTATGATTCCACCAGAATGTCAAAAGGATTTATTGAATGTGTTATTTACATTCATATGGGGATTTATGTTGAATCCTATAAAAAGAGGAATCTTGCATATTAATAAAAAGGAAGGAGGTCTGGGTCTAGTAAACCCAAATGTGTACATAGGGTCATTAAACTTATATAAAGTATTAAGAGAAATAAAGAAAAAGGAAATTTGGTAATAAAAATTAAAAATAATAAATAAATAAAAATGTAGACCAATATGGGAAAAGCTTAAAGGTTTAAAAAGAAGCAAATGACTCACTTGCATGGAAATTAAATTACATCAAGAAAAAGTATTACTATGGAAGGTTGATTTAATAAATTTAGACAAGAATAGAAGAACATTGTATGAAGATATAATGGAAGATTTTTATTATGTGTGTCCTTGGAAACAGCTAGAAGGAAAAAAAAGTGAAGGCGGTAAAAGCAAGAATGAAAAGAGGTGAAAAATATGTAAATTGTACAGATTTTTTTATGGAGGTTATCTGTAAATAAGTTACTGGTAAAGGCATATATGCAATGTAAATCAATAAAAGATAAAATTTGTATATATTGTGGGAAACTAGAGACTACTGAACATTTTTTTAAATATAATAGCGTGAACCAATTATGGAAAGAAATATGTGATAAAGACTATTTAAAAGAACTTATAAATGTTAATTGCACAAATATCGATATAAAAATATGAATATTATGGAAACATGAAACAAAAGGATATAGATGAATTAAATAATAAATTGTTCTGTGTAATATGGATTATATAGTATGAAAGAATGAATGAGATAAAATATAATGGGTGTTGTCAGAAATTTTGAAGAAGATACGATTTTGGTTGTGCAACAAAGTGTGTGGGGGTTGAAAGTATAAACAAAACTGAGTTGTTGAAAATGTATAAATCACTTTAAATAATTGTAAATATTTGTAAATAATTGTAAAATAGTTTGTAAATCTTGTATATAGAATGTATATATTGTGTTTTGTGATTTTAATAAAAGACTCCTACTGTGCTCTGTTACTTCTACCCATACCTTTCAACCTCTCAGTGCAAGAAATCTGGATAAAGCCAGAAATAATGGGGGGGGGGGGGCAAGGCCCAAAAATATGTACAGATTTTAAATATTGCTCCTATAAACTTAGAAAGTTGCTAAAATAACAGGTTTTACATTATGCATTTTCTGAAGGATGTAAACTCTGTAACTCAAGTGACTTTCATTAGTATTATTTTGAGACATCAATCCTCATTGTTTTGCCAGACAACCATAAATTTTAATGTGGAACTGACCAAAAATATGAGGCAAAAATCCAGACATTCTGCAAAAATCTGGAAAATTGGGAGGCATGCTTCCACCTGTTCTACCACCAGCTCAAGCAGACGGGGCCTTGGTTTAATGTCCCATCCGAAGGACAGCACACTCAGGAGTGGAGCACAACCCTCATGCTGCACTGCAGTGCAAGCAATCAATCTACCTGGTGTGGGAATAGAACCCACAGCCTTCTGCACCAAACACGTGTGTGCTACCTGTTGCATCACTGACACTGTACCACTGAAGCTTAATATGCAAGTAACAGTAACATTTTGAGGCCCATATTTAATGTCTCCATACTTTCACATCAGGGACTTTTGTATGATAAAGTGCATTCTTGGCCAGTTCTGTGGTGTAGATGAAAAAGTGTTGAGTGCAAAACTACTGATCTGAGTTCTGTTAGTGGCCTAGTTGCTGGAGGAGTCTTCTGGGGTGGGAGAGGAATATCCCCTCTGTGAAATTAGTGGTTGTGTGCTGTGTAACATGCGTAATATCAAGAGTCTCCAGTGGAGACTAGGCAACTTGCAGGAGGACTCTGCCTTTCTGGGAGTCAGGGCAGACTGAAGGGGAGGAGTCTGCTGGTAAGAGAGGACTGGTAGTCTGAAGGGGGCGGAGTCTACTTGTAAGGAGACAAGGTATTCTGAAGGGGAGGGGTCTTTCTTTAGGGAGGGAATGGCAGTCTGAAGGGCTGCATAACCTTAATGTGCTATACCCTTTGCATGCCTGCCACTTAAGCACTGCAAGGCATTTGTAATGAAGGTTAGGACATATGCAGAAAAAGCCCTGTGAACTGTGCAAATTATGCCACACCAAGATGGTCTGATCTCATTGCTGACTCTTGCCTATATGGAAGCTGTTGCCTACCAGATGGCCCCAGAGCTTGTGGTCTTGAGCTGCGTATTAAGCTGCTTGGGATGACCAATCCAGAGATAAAAAGAGGGGTGCAGTAGACAATAGACATGATTTAACTCTCAAAAGGGACCAAAAGTAGTTGTTAAACAAAAAAAAATAAAAAAATTAACGACGCCATCTTATTCTACCTTTCAACAGTTGTGCATGCTTTATTCTCTTTCATGTTGGCTACCACAGTTCCTTCAACCTTGGGCTATGTAACTTTGATCTTAAATGCCTACAGCAAGCAGCCAGTACAGAAGTCTGTGGTCAGGGTTTTGTCTGTAGTATCTCAGCACTGCCGTATCACCTCTGTGTTGTGTGTTGTACACAGCCACCCTGATTGCCAGTTGTCAGGATGTTTCTAGAAACATCTGGCTGCTGTTCCTTTGCATATCTTCCACTGGTCCAGTGGAACTGACAACCTTTCCAATTAAAGGCTTGTAACTAGGTTTATGGCATTGCATAGTTACTGTTAATCTACTTTATAATATCTAGCATTGTAAATATAATATACTTTCATCCCTCCAGGGTGATTTAATAAACCACAAAAGTGCTTAAACAGCCATATACACACTAACCGATACAACAATAGGAAAAAAGAAACAAAGGCAACCTTACAGGCACCCTATTTGTTGACTTCATCAAAGTCTTTGACTCAAATCACCATCCAAAGGTGATTAACTCCATTGCACACTCTCTAGTTTTAGATCATCCAGTATAAATTGGTTCAAAAGTTACCTTACAACTAAAACATTTTCTGTTAAATTCCAGCAGTACCTGCTCACCACCACAGCATATTATAGCTGGTTTTCTCCTTGGCTGTATCCTCGGTCCTATCCTTTTTCAGTGGTTTCATTAATTCTTTACCTACTAATCTAAAGGAACACAGCCTTGTCATTTCTGCTGGCAACCTATTTTTCTGTCACTCATCCTGTACCTGTAAGACAGAAAGTTTAAGAAATGGAAATTAGTTCAAACTTTCTGAACTTTTACTTTGAAAACTGAAATAAACAAGCTGGACAGAAAAGTTAAACAGCGTGAGACAATATCAAGAAAAATTTGAAGAACATTTAGGTATTGAGCATAATAGGAAACCATTTTCTTTAACAAGTGATATGGCAGGAGTAAATACATGCAGTTGACAAATTGTGTAGATTCTAAAAATTCTCAAACACAAAAGTTATTGATATATTTACAAAATCTTATGCAAAACAATTTGGCTCCACAGAGGGGTGATAATTTTTCCTAGTAACATTCAGATAACTTCAGATACTTAAATTAAATTAGATTATATTTAAAAAAAACTACACCAAAGCAAAGGGAGGAGACAAGTAGTAAATAATGACCTGTGAACACTTCGGCATGAACTTACATTACATCTGTTATTTAGTAGGTCATTTAAGTAGGGGGAGATTCCTCAAGACTGGAGATATGAACCTGTTAAACCTATCTTTAAGAGAAAGGGAAATAGGACAAACCTAGAGTCTTTTTATGGTCAAATAATGGAGAATGTTATTTTGGATAAATTATTAGAATTAGAAAGGTTGGTACTTGAAATCATCTATCAGCCTGCATATATTGAAATTAGATATATAATCCCCTGTAACACAATGTTTTAAAAACAGTATAATTACTATAAATGAAAATTTGTCTTGTGATATAATTTTTATAGACTTAACATCAGCATTTGATAGGGTCGTACACAAACACTGGTCAGTAAATTAGAATAACCTAGGTATTGATGTATTCTTGATAAGATGGATAACTGTATCGTTTACATATAGAATATGGCAAATATCATAAAACAATTGGACAGATGAAATTCTAGGTTACTTTCAAGGTGTTCCACAGGGCTCTGTCCTAGACCTATACATATTTAGGTTTCATCTGTCAGGACTTTTTCATCTGAGGTGTTCTACAACATGTGTGCAGATTACTTGAAAATGGGTTAACATTACATGTGCTATAGGTAGGGCATGTTTGCAAAAGATCTTCACTAAAATAACCATTTGGACGCAGAAAATGATTGATTTCAACAATTGGCTAAGTTTCTGGTGTCATTGTACGGAGATCCAGTATCTGTCTGCCTGGGATGACATGATTGACCGACCTCGATGCTTTGCCAGAGATGGCCTGCATCTGTCACCCCTGGGATTCTGAATACTGGCCAAGGCTCTTGCCATCCCTATAGTGCCTTTTTTAGGTAGTGTTCCAAAGACCAAATTACCACCGTAATAGCTACAAACAAATGCAATCTGAGGGTCATGCTGCTCAATGCTAGAAGTCTAAATCTCAAAATTCACTTGCTCGAAGCACTCCTTAAAATGGAGAACATCGACATTTGTGCTGTAACAGAGACCTGGTTCAAGGCACCAGAAAGCACCCCTGCACTACCAGGCCATAACTTGTTCCACACCTTTGGCCCCAGAACTTGGACTGAAGCTCCAAAGGCGGTGGTGTTTCCATATTCATAAAGGATGCGCACATCTCCAGACGGGTAGCCCAACATAACGCATCAGAGATACTTCAGGTGCAGTTAACATTAGGTAAGACAGCGATTCAGTTCGTAGCCTGCTTTAGGTCCCCAGCCATGTCCCAAGACTTACACTCTACGTTCCTAAGCACCCTGGAGAATATTAGAGTCCAACCTAACACTTTCATACTGGGTGACTTCAACTACCCCTCCATTAACTAGGAAAACTACTCATGTACCAATACACTTGCCCAACATTACCTGGAATTCATTAATTCCAATGCCCTGGACCAGCTTGTTCTTACCCCCACCAGAAGTAGCAACATCCTTGACCTGGTCATTAATAACATGGGCGACTGTTGCTCTACACCAGTAGTCAACTCCTCCCTGGTTAGATCCGACCACAAACTAATCACCTTGGAAATTCACATCTCTCTCTTCCCCACCCCCCCCAAAGGTAACCACCATGAAAAACTTCTCCAAAGATAACTTTGGGCTCCTAAAAACAGAGGTGGCTAACTTCACGGCACCCATGCAAATGGAGAATAGTTGCATGACTGCCGAATCATACACCAATGCACTGTACGAACATGTACAAAAATGCATGGATCTCACCATACGCATTAGAACCAAGATGCTCTCCTCCAAAAAAAGGAAGCCAATCTGGTGGTCCCCTGTCATAAACAAACTGTACAACAGGAGGAGGAAACTGATGTGGAATAAGGGGAAGTCCCAAGACTGGAAAAACTCCCTTATCAGCCTAAACAAAAAGGTGAGATCACTGGTCAAATCCTCTAAAGCTAGCTATGAAAATAGAATTGCAGCAGATAGTAAAGGCAAACACAGGGCCTTCTGTAGTTATGTAAAGAATCTCCACAGCGATACCTAGATTTGCTCTGAGCTACTGCACAATAGTACCTCCTATACCAAGCCAACAGATATTGCCAATATACTGGCTGACAGATTCAGTGCCAACTTTACCCCTCTCCCCCCAAAGGACCAATCACAATACCAGTAGATTGCCAGACACCCAATATTACTGCTGCACAGGTTAAAACAGCACTGTCCAAGGCCAAGAATACAGCTTCTATGGGACCTGACAATTTCCCTGGCTGTGTTTTATATGAACTACAGATTGACTAGCACTTCACCTGTGTGCCCTGTTCAATCACAGCCTCGCCTCAGGCTTTGTCCCTACCGAATGGCGTACTGCTACAGTCATCCCTCTCCACAAAGGAGGAGCGACTACAGACGCTGTGAACTATCGCCCCATTAGCAATATGCAAAACTATGGCATGCATCATTATGGGCCTAATAAACAAGGATATAGGAAATCCCTAAACTCTGGATCCCACACAGTTTGGTTTTGTGAAAGGTAGATCATGCCTGCTCAACTTGGTCAACTTCTTTGAGTCAGTCACTAGAGCTGTGGATGAAGGCAAGGTGGTTCACACAGCCTACTTTGATCTGGCCAAAGCCTTTAATACCATTCCCCACTTAGGAATGATAGAAAAACTCACTAAGCTAGGCATCAACCCCTATATCACTAGGTGGGTTGCAAACTGGCTTACAGATAGAATCCACAGTGTGAAAGCTGACTCCAAGTCAGACTGCCATCTAGTCACGAGTGGAGTCCCACAGGATTTGGTCCTGGTTTCTGTCCTGTTGTATCTACTTTTCGGAAGTCCAGGCCAACACGAAGGGACTCTGGTTGACAAAGTTCGCAGACGATTGCAAGCTGGGAGCTATTAACTCCCCAAGTGATGTTAACATCTTACAGAATGGCCTCACTTAGACCAATGACTGGTGTCAGAACCATGGCCTTAAGCTCAATGGAAAAAAAATGTGTTGTCATCCCCTTTGGGAAAACCTGATTCCCATGAATTACCACATCAAAGGTAGCCTTCTGAACACAGAAGGTGTTATAAGAGATCTGGAAACACAGGTTGACAGCAAACTCTCTTTTGATCACCACATTGCCACTGTGGTCAGAAAGTCCTTCTGTGTGACACATCTCATTACTAAGGGTTTTGCATCCAGGAAGAAAAAGGTAATTGTCTCCCTCTACTCTTTCCTCATTAGGCCAATCATTGAGTACAATGCCCCATTTGACATGTACCTCACTAGACACCTGCAACAACTGGAGTGGGCCGCAAAAGTACCTCACAAAGAGGATCCTAGGCCTTAAACAGTTGTCCTATATGGACAGACTCAAAAAACTCCCATCTATTTTCTGTCTCGTATTGCCTACTTAGAGGTGATATCTGCTTGACTTACAAAGCCATGTTTGACCCAGCTCTTTTAGAAATGCTACATCTAAAAAAATCCCAATCCCTCCACACCAAACACTCCAGACATCTCAACCTCATCCACAATCAACAGAACGTACTGGAGGGACAGATTCATAACCCAGGGACTGCTCATGCTATGGAATAGACTTCCCATACATGTCAAGCAGAGCACCTTGCTGACCCTCTTAAAGAGAAATCTCAATGAGTGGATGGGAAATAAAAAAAATCGCCCTGGGGATAACTACAGTGGCTTTACTTGACAGAGGCACTGGGAACTAAGGTTGGGTGGCATGATGCCAGGAATCCTATGGCTAGGCTTGTAAAGGCCCCAGGGCTGTTAGCTTAGTACAAACCTATGAACCTGTAAAAGAATGATATGCTGATAAATACATCAAAAATTAAGCATATGACATTTGAGAGCCATAGACTGAAGAGTGAATATTTAATGCAGCACACGGTGATTTGAAAGTATAGATTCATTTAAGGACCTGGTTATATAGAGAGATCCAGATTTATATTTTTTCTAATCATATCAGCTGAATGGTTAATAATAGTTATAAAACTGTAGGTCATGTAAAAAGATTTACAAAATCAAGAAGATCAGAAATGATTAAATCATTGTTTGTAAGGTATGTTAGACCCACATTGGAATATGGAATAACAATGTGGAATATGGAAACCTTATAAGAAAACAAGCTCGTATGGGAAAATTGGAAGGAGTACAGCAGAAATGTATCAAGGGCATCCGTGGATGTGAAAATGTAACTCGTTATGAAAGATTAAAATATCTGAACTTGTACAGTGTCTCATACAGATATTTACGAGGAGACCTTATTCAGGTATATTGGGTATATAGAGACATCTGCCTCTGGGAATGTTTGTGGTTATCAAGAACTAGTAGAGAATCATCAGACAACCTGTGTGGAAGATGATACAAGAATGAGAGCTGTATTAATTGGTTTTCTGAGAGGATAGCTGATCTGTGGAATAAACTACTAAGTTATATTAAAGCAAACACTAATTTAGATATTGTTAAGAACCTGGACACTATTTATTTAAATAACTGTTTTCTATATTGGCAGGGTAGAAAGGCAATATTGCTGGTGTCTAAAATATTTGTATGTATGGTATGTATGTATGTATGTATAAAAGAATGCGATTTAGACACCACCATATTCTCCAGGAACTTCAACTACAGTTACTTAATAAACAACAAGCACTGAATGCCAAAAAGGACAAATTAATGTTTTGGTATAATTGAAAAAAAAATAATTTGTCTGCATCCTTCTGTATTACAATAATCTACTAATTCTCTCACTTTATCATCCCTTTTCCCCATTTTATATTGGGTCAGGATGTCCATTAACACCAGTCAGTGTAACCAAATCACCTAGAGACAATGCTTACACCACCAAATAGTTACCCCTGACTCAGTCTTAGAGTAAAAAAAATCTAATCCACAGTTTCTCATCCATTTTAGATAAATTCCAAATCCCTGTATTCCCATGTTATACATATGTATATACTCATTTGCATAAGAATGTCATTGTGCTAATCTCTTGTGCTAAAACTCAAAATGCACTGTATATGTGCTTCATATGTATATACTTATGCATGCTGATCTGTTATTCTTACTTTGAAATTCATGTGCACTTTCAAACTATATTTGGTGCAGCTATCTTCAATTGTAACCTTTATTCTAATATGTTTTCAGGCTATGGCTGATTTTGGTCGACTTCGGATCAATTTGCTACCCTGATTTTTTTTTTTTTATGTGTTTACTCTGTTGACCAGGATAGTAATTGTATCTGTTATGGACCCCATTTCAGCCACAGCCCTGGAATTTCAATATAGCATTGAGAAGGTAATAGAATATTGTAATTAGCTTTGTTATGTATTTCATCAGCTAAGTTTGTTACAGTGGGATGACTAAAGCATTTGCAAGTAGCTCTACTTCAACAAACTTGAAATAAATAAATATGCTTAGAAACTGTTTGCTATTGCCTTAATGCCAGATATATTTTTATATTGTGTAATACTTATTAATTTTAAACATATAAATTATTAAAAATGAAAGCTGTAAAAATAGTTAAAAGCCTGAAATGTGATTACATATGCAGAGGTTGCTGCCATATCCTTGAACTTCAAAAGCATAACTGAAATATGGCTATACAAGGCTGTTCTTGGAAATGACTGCATGGAGAAAGAGCGGGGGAGGGTTTACAAATCAGAGTATAAAGCGTGGAGATTCAAGCAGGGGCGGCTCGTGCCATCGGATTGCAGCCCCCTCAGCAAGAAAAGGAAAAAAGAAAAAAAGTACTTTTTTTTATTTTTAGTGTCTGTCTTTCGTTTTTTATCTCTGTCAGCCGGCTGCTTGCTTTACGCCGACTGACGAGCATGCGCACTGTCGAATTCCGGGTTGCGGTGGTTTTAAAAAAATACATTTTTTTTTTCTCTTTCTACTTGGAGCTGCAGTCCGGGGAGTCAATTAAGGCATCAGGGTGATGCCCAGCAGTCTATGCAGTTCCAAACCGCATACAATTGGAAGGGGTTCGGACTGCCATGCCTGCAGGCACGTACATGACGTGGATGGGCTAAGTGGCTGCTGATTGGTTCTCGCTCTCTTTCCGGGCTTTATGTGCTGGGAAAAGAGCGAGAAGCAAACAGTTGCAGCCAGTTTTGGTTGTGGACTTGAGCCTTCGAGGATTTATTTGACAGAGACTAAGTGCTGGATTTTTTTATTGCTTGGCGTTGGCGGCCTATTTTGTTTGCTGGCTGAAAGAAGTACTTTCTTTTCTTCTTTCTCTTGGTATGTATGTATTATTGTCAGTTTAGATGATAGATCTACTATGAGACCATGCTTTTATTGAGAAGTAGATTATACTGAAAATATTAGACCTTTATTTTAACATGATTTTTGTTATTTTTGTGGCTGTGCATATAATATAGTTTGTTTTGTAAACTGTTTCCATTTTGGTCCAGTGAGTTTAGGAATTAAGTTGGGTGGAAGAAATTTAGCTTTCAGAACTTGGAGCACATATATTAGGGTTACTGGTTGTGCCTTTGGGATTGCAGGGTCTAGTACATGCTTGTAACATGGCTGTATTCTTAAATGGAGTCTTTAGTCAAGATTATGAGTGGTATTCATTCATAGTTCAAGTATTTGCATTTGTGCAGCAGTCATCTGCAAATAGCACAGCTATGCCTGTATGCAAATATAATGAGTGTAAGCTATTTGTGATGACTATGGCGGAGCAAAAACATATGTGAAGAAATCCTTACTTTTGTAAAAATGCTTAAAGTAGAAAATATTGTTTTTTATTTGAAACTACTATGTTAAAATGTAAAGTCTTAATTGATTTGGGACTTTTTCAGATATTATGGACAAGTGTGGCTTTGAGCAAGCCCACTAGAAGTACTGACATTCAGTTAAGGCAAGTGACACACAGCATAATTATTTATAATGAGTTTTAAGATTGCCAGACTTCAAACGTGCACAGAATAATGGTGATAATTCCACAAAGTGTGTCATAGTCTTTTATTTTACAACTATTATGGCAAAAGGACTATTGTGGCCTAGAGTGGTGTCTAATCAAGCAAAGCAAGATATATATATATTCATAGATATGTCATTATGGATACTTTGCTTTTCCTATAAGTTGTTGATATTAAAGATATTTGTGCTAGTATACTTATCGGAAAAAAAAAATTCTGTGGCATGACTTTTGAACATACCATTGATGTAGAGACTTTTTTGAACAATTGTGAAATGAAAACATGTTAACCCTCAGTGTAATTATGTTTTTTGTGGTCTGAATATGTCACACGAGGTGTTTCTACTTGCAGTTTGGTACTGTGGACATTAATGAGACTGCAGACAGATCATATCTTTCTAGTCACTGCTTTACATGAAATTAAAAAAAAAAAAAGTTTGATAGAAATATCTGATCTCTGGGGAATTTAACTTTTACTACAAAAGCAACTGTTAGGGATATTATAATGGATATTTGTAATGTTTCTATTGATGGCAATATTGGGAAAAGTCTAAGAATTAATTTTAATTGCAGTTCTAGTTATTAGTGATTGTGATAAGCGCCGGTGTTCTCAATGTGGAGAATTTTGTCACTCAAGGGAAACATTGTGATATAACTTGATTGTACGAAATGTAAACTAGCAGATCATTTTTGGTTTGACTGACCTCAAATGTTAAAGTTAGAAAAACGCAACTTTTTTTTTTTTTTTACCAGTATTGAATATTCCCAATACAGTGATTAATAAAGTGCCTTCTAATAGTTTTAGAGGACAGGAGCTTGGCCTTCACAGTTCTGGAATCTGATGGAAAGTACACTGATTTACTTGTTTGTAGGGCTTAAATGCTGATGTAAGCAATGCTAATCAAGCAAAAACTACTACCATTGCTAAAAGAGTAAAAAGGCATAAAGTAAAACAAGGGGGTGAACATAGTAAGAGAGGTGAGGGCTGAAATTTGTTACTGCAAACTGAATGCACATAGCATTAGTAATGAGCTATTTAGATATACTATTATAGAATATTTTAGAACGATAAAGGCTGTGTTTGTTAGATGTCAGTGCTTTGACAGTTTGTCAGAAGTATTAAATGGAATCAAGCTTTTTGGACTTCTGGTTAGGCACTTTGAAGTGGAATTTCTGTGCTTTAATGTTCTTTTTTGAATGATTTGATTTAGTTGTTGTTGAACCTGAGTGTTTACCTGTGTGTGATTTTAAAGGCAATTGGGCCAGATTCATTAACTTATACACGATCTGTGTTCAAGAATATACCCACCACTTTTTTAATACTTTCTAATCATTCAAAGATTACACTAAGTGTACATTGTAGTTTACACATTGTGGTAACCTTTATGAATCCCCCTCAATATTTAAGGCTACAAGAAAATAATTAAGAAAATCAAAATTTGGAAGAAGAAATGAGTTATGCGTATGTTGTCTAGTCACTCAGAACAGAGTACACTTAGTGTAGGCATTAATAAAATCCAGGGATTTTCTTGTGGGTTTCTATTTGTATATAAGCCCCTTAACAGTTTGATAGAAAAAAAAATCTCTCTTCAGAAATTGTCACCTTTTGTTTTTATTAATTTCTATATTATTCTGCTAGGAGATTTTAGTTGTCACATATAGCCTCATGTGAGAAAGAAAAAATAATTTAATTCTGGAAAGTGGTCATTTAATATTAAATCAGTTTAAAGGATATACATATAGGAGGTGATATTTGTAACACTTTTTGCATACTCTGATGGCATGGCATTGGATAATTTTGATGTAATCTACTTACTTTTTACTGGTCATGCTGCATTTTTTTCTACTATTTCTCTTCATTCTGTTATGTTGGGTAAGGGTCTTCATAAATTATATGCATAGGTGACTAATACTGCTACCTGGGTTACTGAGTTGAAGATGTTATGTTAACACCATCTTAGTATCCTTTCATTTTATCCTTCTAAAACTGCACATTGCCAATTCAATAAAGACTAAAAGACCATGTTCATGTTGCTGCATGACGTGCACTCAATAGCACACCATCTTGTATTCCATAAGTGGCTCTACACCTTGCTGACTGTTTTGATATTTATTCATTTTACTAATCACATTATTACCATTAGCGCAGGTGTAATATATCTTTGCCCTATAAAGGTGTGTCACTGTTGTCCTTCCTTCAGTTATATAGCTGTAGGGAGTACCTTTTAAACAAAGGTGCATAGCAGTCTTAAAGTTACTGCATCCATAGGTATGAATACACGCATCCAATGTGTGCCATAGTTGCTGCTAGTAGCCTAGTACTGTTGCCATGGCTAACTCTAAATTACTGAAAACTAGTGAGGGATAGGACTGTATTTTGACAATGGCAATCAGTATCTGTCATTTGGTACAGGTGTTCACAGGAAGAAATATGCATGCAATGGAAGTACAACATGAACTGTTCAAATGGAGTCAGCATTTTCCTGTGAGGAACGTCACTATCGCCTCCTCTTATACAGTAGGCTTTGTCCCCAAACCTCCTTACTAATTATTCTTACCTCCAAATCACCCTAAAGGAAGTGTAAGACTAATTACCCCTTCCTTTTTTGTATTTGTATATATATTTGTATTTGTTTATATCACCCTCCCCATCCAACCACTACCTTTCTTTCCACTCTACTAACTACCTTGATTATAGCAAGCTCAGATGCTCATAAGCCAGTACTTGTTATACAGCAGGAACTTCTTCTTGTAACATTTATTAATGTCTGTTATGTACTTCACAGATAAAGATTCTAGTTGTCTACTGATGTACTATGTACTTCATCTGTAAATATTTTGTAAGTAATTGCTATGTAAATTGTTAATCGCTATGTAATACAATGTAACTACTGTCTGTTTATTTTAACTGTGGAGCTTTTCTCCCCGGGCCTCCGCTGAAAATGGACCTACTTTAAACTGTCCCTGTTGAGCCTCCATGAGAAAGGGGGGGGGAGAAATCCAGTATGACCTGATGTGTTCCAGACCACAGCTTCTCCTCGTGCAGAAACAGAGTACGAAGTACTGTTTGCAGTATACCACAGAGGTAAGTGTTCAAACTAATGTGTGTGTGTATATGTATGTAACAATGTGTGCTGTGTAGAGTATTCAGCATGCACCATACTGACTGAGCATTTATTTCATGTAAATAAGTAAGCATGTCAAGCATTGATCCCATTGCACCATAGCTCCACCCCTTTTAGTTGACCACACCCCTTTCATGTTGGCCCCACCCATTCAGCTGTCTCCTGCAGCCCCCCTTTGATTTGAAGTCACCAGCTGCCACTGGATTCAAGAGCAAATTAGGGAGTTATTATACTCTTTATAAGAATGCTGTTTGTGTTTGTAGGCAGAGCACCAACATATGCTAGTAATAAGGTTTGTGGAAGCTAACCAAGTAGTAGAAATGGTAAATGTTCCACTTTGGGAATAATTTCACAGTATCATCTGTAGTATGGAAGCCATTTATCTGAACATGTGGTAACACTTTGAGTTTCTTTCATCAAATACTGCTGCCTGCTACTACTGCAGATCTGATGAAGGGCACAGCCCAAAAGCGCTTATCTCTGCAGTTTTACTTCATTTTATGTTTGTTTTTTATTGTGTTGAATGATTAAACTGTCTCTTCCTAAGTGGTGGTAGCTGCTAATTTTTCTTTGGACTGTTAGTGTTGAGCAGCATTACCTTCAATGAGGTACTCTTTGCTTGTTTTTTGAATTTTAATTATATAAAACCCTTTTACTTGATGCCTTTCGCCTTATGCCTTCTGTTCTGGAGCCTGTCCCTTCTCCCCCCTTGGGACATGCATGCTAGAAGAGCTAACTCTTTTACCTTCTGAGGCAACTGCTTCTGCACAAGTAACAAACGTGCTGATGAAAAATCAGCAGGCATAAAAACCATTATGATAGAAATTCCAGAAGGCACTCCGCTTTGAAGGAAGGGGTCAAAATAAGACTACAGAAGCCATGGAAAAATTTGTAACGTGAAGCTGAAGTAATTGGTCGGGCAGCTTGAACCGAGATCCCATGTAATTCATGTTGATGGAGGACTGCTATATAGTAGTTTCTGGCATATGTGCTTCAAAGTTCAAGAAAGAAAAGTAAGCAGAATTGTCAGCCAGTTTTGACCCAGGAAAATACCTCATATTCTGAGAGTCAGGAGTTGGACAGAGTTTTTCGCACACTCTTATCTCTGTCTAAATAGAAAAAAATCTGCTGATATTACACCAGAGAGAGGAGCAAATGCTCCACATTTATTATGAAGCATAAGCAGTATCTGCTGGCCACAGTACAAGATTTCCTATTGCTTTCTTGCTGTTTGTCTATGCTGCAATAATTTTGTTAATTTCGTGAACCAGCTGAAAGAAAAATCTTGGCTCAGACTAAGTTAGTAGGTGGTCATTTTTGGTCACTGTTACCTTAGCTTGAAGGATTTCAAACTGTCTGATTTTCAGAAACTGGTGATATATTTCATAAGGACTGGGGATCTTTGTTTAGCTTGCCCATTTTTTTGACTAAGGAAATTTTAGTGTGTACATTGGATTAGAACAATTTTTTGAGAGAGGATTAATTTCGGAGATGCTCTCATTTGTTAATCTATATGTTTGAAATACAACAAACTTTAGAGAGTTTTGTTTTGTTTACACAATGCAAATGGGGTGATACTGTGTCCTAGCAGGATATGTTGTACTGGTTAGTTATCTGTCAGCAGCCTACCAGTCCATTCTGACCTTTGCAGTCTTGTTTTCAACTTGTAAAGTAATGATTTCATTGGTGGCATACATACCTAGGGAGACGTAGTGGCTTAGATCAGAGCAGTGGACATGTGTTGAACAGTCCACGCTTATACCAAGCACTTGAACATTGGCTTCACTCTTAAGACAATACGGGATCTGTTGTCTTAAATATTTTAGTCCTTTTAGTCCATTTTCTAAGGAGTTTGAAAGGTTTAAATAGTAATTCTAAAGAAAGATCCTTCTACTCCACTGACTGCCATCAGCCTAGATTGCAATCTTCCAGAGTCTCTGTACTCTTACTCTTAATTCTGGGTTTTCCTCTAGACCAAACTTGGGAACTTTTCCCACACGGTATATTCTTGGCTCTTTGTGAGTAGTATGAGATCTATATTTGCAAGTCATACAACTTTGAAAAATAAACTGAGGTTCAAAAATATAAACAGCAAGTATCAAAATTCAGTTTAAAAACTTTTTTGATTGCCTCCTTTCATCCCTCACCCTCTTGCTGATTCCCAATATCACTGTATATCAGAGTAGGGTAATCGCTCCAGAGTGCCATAACAATGTACATATATATATATATATATATATATATATATATATATATATATATATATAAAATATTGGTTACAGTTCCCTTGGTTGTCACTGATTTGTGCAATTTATTTTTCACACAAAAAAGACAGTACAGTTCACTCTTAGTGTGAACCATGGATTAGTCAACCTCCTTTTGGTTGAGTAAGGTAAGTGGCTTTGTGGTAGGACTTGGAAATTTTGTGTGAGAGTGATTGTGTTAAAGGTTAGTGTAAGGGTTAGATAATGGATAGAGTGAAAGTGTGTGTGGTGTAGGGCTAGGGTTTGAATCAGATGCGAGGACAGAGTTAGTGTTTCTGCTTGTTTGAGTTTAAGCTGTCCTGTGTAGTGTAGTGTTATGGAATTTTTTTTTTATGTAAAGTGTACAGTTAGGGTTAGTAATTCATACTAACCCTATGTCTAACCCTAAACATAAGTGTGTACCCTACCTTAAAAATAAAAAAAAATTCTGTAACACTTCCACTGTTTTGACAAATTTGAGCTGAACCGTTGATAGGGGTATGGGTAGTACATTTGAAAAGGAAACTTGTTTCCTTTTTCAGTATACTTGTTGGGAATGTGTGGTGTTGATATAATGAATTGTTGACATGTTTTGGTTGATGTTTTTCGTTCCAGTCATTTAAAGTGTGAACTGTTCGATATATAATCACATACATGTTGTTACAAAAGACCATAGATGAAGTCAATAGATCACTTTCATTGCAAAATAGAACCAACTAAATACATTGGTCACTACATACCACATAATCACCTAACTTATGTGGGGGCTTTGCCCCCCCCCCCCGACGTGGAAGTTGTTCACATTCCTGTAACTTACTTTATACTAACCTCATAATCACACAACTGCGGGGAAACGGAAATAACTCAGAATTATGCAAGTCGACCATAGTATATTTCAATCAACTGTACCACCTGTGATTTTAGCCACAAATTATTTTAGAGATAAAATGAACCAGCAGCCAAGTATGTGTCAGCCATATGTGTATTTGTGTGTGTGTATGTGTGAGTGTGTGTAAAAAGCATAAACAGGGAAAACTGGTACTTCATGAGGAACAAAGGTTGAGATTCCTTTAAGGAAAACTCCACCTTCTGTAACAGTTTAACTCAACTCTTAGGTTGGTTTTCTCCCTACAGTATCGTTTCAGGGTTAATGTGTAGGTACCAGAAACCTGCTTGTACGTTATAAAACATTCATTTCCTGGCCCTGCTGGTGCCCTAGGCAAAAGATCTCCACAGTGCTCCCCACCACCACCCGGTGCCCCTATCCTGGTCTTTCTACACCATCCAGATTACTGGAAAAGCACCCCTGCTAGAGCGGCCGCCTAGTTGGCCTATGCGTAAGGCTGGCCTATTTCCAATATCTTTAATGCAGAAAGGAAGAGAACTTGCACTGACTCACAGCTACTTCCAAAGTAGCCTTGCCTTTCATAGCAAAACAGAACAATTAGATCAGTCAATGTTTTAAAGGCAGTTGTCACCTCTTTTGACAAATTTACATAAGCGGCATCACAGTATTGAAATGCTAAGGTTTAAACTTTAAATGTTTATGGTTTAGACATTTTAATATGACTTAAATGTAGTGTCAGATATGACAAAGATGTCTGTGACACTTAGAGAAAAGTCAGAAAATATTTTTTCTTGTAAAGTATCAGCACAATTACCAAATTGTTTGTGTGTGTGTGTGTATGAGTGAGTATGTGTTTGGGGGGGAAGGGGGGAGTCAGTTGGTCTGACAACTCATTTGGGAATACAAAAAGATATTTTGAACAAAGACCTGCAATTTAGTTACTTTTTGGATGCAGCTGTATAACTCCTTAGTATTCTGTAAAACAAGCTCTGAGACACATACAAATGAGGGCAGTTCAAGAAAAAAAAAAAGAGAGAGAGAGAGTACCTGTCCTGTTACAGAAGGTATGCAAAGTGACGGTGACTGACACTAATCCCATTATATGTCAGTGGCATGAGAATACACCACTACGTCCTTATGTTTAGCTTAACTCGTATAAAGCAGACTTGAAGTGGATTATGGGAAAGAGAAAGGCTTGAATAAAAACAAGATCATGTTGATATGCTAAGCCCCATTGGTAGCCATTTTGTGGAAACCTTAACAAAATTCTTTAAAAAGTAGTTAGAGTGATTTGGGGGTGTTAAAATGGCTCAGAAAACAAAGTTAGAGTGAAAAAATAGACCTTTTTGGTTCTAAGATGGAGTTTTCCTCTAAAAATCAGGAAAAAAAGGAATCACAAACTGTAGACTTATTCAGCTATGACTTAAGAATAATCAAGCACATATAACTTGTTTAAAAGTCAATATTTCTTTATTGAAAATAAAAGATATTAAACAAATTGGTGCTTCATCGGATCTAACTTTACTTTACATGACATGCAGTATTTTGTGCTTTTCCACATAGTTTATTGTCAGTTCACTCAAACTGAAGTCATATAGAAGCCATGTGCAGTATTGAACTTGCGCATTGCCTAAACGTGTGTAACACTGCACAATTTTTTTCAAGTAGCCAATGTATTTATATATGCTTGCTGTCATGAGTTGTAGAGTCTCATTTAGCTGTACAATACTGGAATATATTCTGTCATGGAAAGGGTGATACTGCACTAAGTGTTATGTTACTTGAATGACCAATGACTAAAATAGTTAATTCACACCTGTAATAGATGTGTCATTAGGTAATTGAATCCATTTTTCATAAAAAGATGGTGCTTTACTTGACAAAAAAGATACAAGGTAGGTGCACCCAGTCACTTGGCCAGCTTGTTTCCAGCATGGTCCTGATTAAGTGCAGTTATTTTTACAATATTACAATAATCAAAAATTGGCTTAATTTAATAAAATATGACTACCACCCCACTAGTCTTGATTTTTTTCCATATGAGAGATTAGAGTAGTTATTGACTGTTTAAGACTCCATTCCATGGTTGGACCCCCCCCGCAACAGCATCTCACACACCAAAGCAACACCTGGTTAGTTAGTATGCTACTGGCATATTGTAAGACAGTGATTTGCTATCCTTTGTAATTGTGCCAGATAGCATCACATTATCACATCAGAGTAAAAATTGAATAATGTTCGTTGTACATAGTCTGTGCAAAAGTTATAAGTGTTTGTATTGCCTAGGCACTAGACACATATTATGTGCATGCAACATATAAGCTACACCCTATTAATTACCGATAGAAGTAGATATGCAGAGCAGGTAGGAAAGTTTTGACCTTTCCAAGTTATGTTGTACAAACAAACTATGGCTTACATCTTTGACTCCAGCTCAAGTTATCTCTCCTTGAACCATGTGCAAAAGCTTATTAATAATACTGTATGTCATATAAACCGGAAATAGATATGCTGAAGCCCAATTAAGGGTGACATACTCTTCTATTTAATATCTTTTATTTTCAATAAAGAAGTACCAATTTTTAAACAAGTTGTATGTATGCATGATTACTTTGAAGTCTTAGCTGAACTAGTCTACAGTCTGTGGTTCTTTTTTTTCCCCTGGTTTGATGGAGCCTCAGCCAGCAAAATTGTTTCTCATAAAGTATTACTTTTCCCTTAAGGGTAGGAGACATTTTCTCCATGTATATATATATATATATATATATATATATATGTGTGTGTGTGTGTGTGTGTGTTTGTGTGTGTGTGTGTGTATTGAGAAATGTATAAACAGCAAAATGGCGATGTCTGTAACATTGACACAAAATAGTAAAAAAATAAATAAATAAATAAATAAATAGTGCTTGATTTGATTATCTTTTTTTCCATCTGCTCCTCTACGGATGGGTCAGAGATCCAACCTCGGCCACTTCCAAGCTTTGGATCAGAAGCACAGGTATCACCCCCTTCTCATTATCCCTGTGAATAGAAAAAGCTATTTCAAATCTTGTTTGTTGCTTGAAGACTTGCAACATATCTTGGTGCATAGGAGACTTTTGAGGAAAATCTTTGAAGTTTATACTTAGATAAGTAACTACATTCCCCTTCTTTTTCCCCTTCTATCTATATTCACAAATGTCCAGATCATAGTAAATATTCCCCTGGAAAGTAAACAGTCAGCCAACAAAACTTAAAAAACAAACCAAAGCAAATAAAACCCACCCAAGTGGGGGGGCTCCCCCCAACTAAATATACCAACTCTGAGATTGCAGTACAGTGGAGAAAAGGACAAAGTTCACCACGTTGGCCAACTGACTCCTTTTGCTGTGAAAACTTAGGATGATCTGCACGTTCATGAATGTAAACCGTCAGACATGGACGAGATGATAAGACATTTCTTTCAGACCCAGATCCTTTTGGAGATACTCTCAGCACCGAACACTGTTTGGTCCAGGAGACATGTTTCTCCCTCTAGGTGTTTGATAGTCCCCACTGATGTGATGATTGGCTTAATCTCATCACTGTCATGGGAAAAACTGGACACAGCTTAACCTACCCTTTAGAATCCTGATAAGTGTTTAGCTCCTAAAGATAGACTCTATTGGACTATGGGTCCTGTTGTAAATTCCATGGTAGGGGAGGCAGCAACCAAGAAGGAGCTGGTTGAAGAGAGCTGCTGTGTCCATCTACCTAACAGGGAATTGCATGCATTGAACAGATTTGGGAAGCATGTATATGCCTCGTCTACTTTTTTCAGTGAGAACATTGAATTGTTTGGTATATGTCACCCATTTCCAGAGAGATTTGATCAAGGAAATTATGAAGTCTCTTCCAGGGACCCTGTCCACAGATCAAGGGAATTCTGTCGACTCACAGATGGCTACCCTCCAATCCCTTTCAATGTCTCTATGCACCTTATCTCTAATGCAACAGAGAGTGGGTGTAGAGCAGCTGGTACAGGCATTTCCATCAGTAGTCACACCTGGATGCAGCTTTGTGATTTTGGGGAGCCTTTCAAGTCATCCCTCATTAATGCCCTTAAGATGGATCAACATGCTTTGGTCCTAAAGTCAAAGAAACTATTTCCAGACGTAAGAAGGATGGTAAATCCCGTTCTGCTGCAGGGATCAGATTCTCAACACCTCTTTGGACCTTTTTCAGAAATCATAAGGGAGGCAAGAAGATGTGGTTTCATAAGTCTCAGGGGGTTACATCAGACAAGCTTTTTTATAATGGATGCCACCCAAGAGCCAGAGGTGGACCATAAAACCAGAGCTTCAGGGATCTTTTGTCAGAGAGACATTTCCAGTGCTCCATAATGTTTACCTGGCTGTCATTCTCTGAATGCAGTCGGAGGTTGCTTATTTGTGCACCCAACAACATGGATGATCCATCACTGAAGACAAATGGGTGCAGAGGATAGTAACCAGAGACTGTCATACCTTTCTATATCCCCCATCACTTTAGAAAAGAATTCCCAATTTTCTACTCCCACAAAGGAAAGCAGCTGCTTCAGAAATAGATCAGCTACTAAGAATTTGAGTGATCCAAGGGGTCCTGCCAAATCCGAAAGGATCCAAAGTATACTCAAGATTCTTTGTCGTGCCAAACAAAAATGGGGACCTAAGGCAAATTTTCAACCTAAGTTGACTAAACTTTGTAAAACAAACAAAATTCATGATGGTCACGGTTAGTCCATTCTTCCATTGCTAACAAAGGATGATGGGTGCTCGATAGATCTTCAGGATACATGGTGCCATGTAAAGATGGACAGTTGCTCCAGAAAATATCTTCGCTTGTAGCTGGGAGCCATTCATTTCCAATTAAGAGTTCTGCCGTTTTGGACTCACCTCAGACCCTCCAGATGTTCAAGTGTATGGCAGTGGTAGCAGCACATGTATGACTGCAGGGTTTCTGAGTATTTCCATAACTGGATAGTTGGCTTATCACCACCCGCTAGGAATCTACTCATTTAGTCCAGGCATTCCTTACTCCAACTCTGTATGGATTTAGGAGTCACAGCGAACTTAAAGTCCAGCTTACAACCAGATCAATCTCTGGAATGTATCAAAAGAACTTTAGACACAAGATCTCAGATAGCGAAGCTTTTTCATTCAAGAATTTCATCTCTTCACCAGCAAGCCCTATAACTTCTGTCTTATCAGAAACCCACCTGCAAGAAGACTCCTTCGTCTTTTAGGTTCCATGGCTGCTTCAGTCATGTTTGTTCCTCTGGACAGATTTTGCATGTGTGTTCTTTACTGGATCCTAACAGTCCAGTGGTTAATCAGAAAACAATCTTTATCATTTCCAGTGAGTCTAACAGACATCTGCAGGACACACATCCAATGGTGGCTAGAGTCCCCTGCTATACAGGAACATCTATTCATTCTGCGTTTTCCCCATGCCACAATGACCACAGACACTTCCCAGCTGGGTTGGAGGCATTATCTGAGGAAGACAGTCCAAGGCACATGGTTGCAGACAGAGGCCAGTCTTCACTCCAACATTTTGGAGTTGAGAGCAGTCCTCCTAGTGTTGCAGGCTTTTCTCCTCGTAGTGTGATTTCCATACAGACAGAAAACAGGGCAGTTGTCTAGTACATCAGCTAACAGGGAGGAGCCAGATCTTATCCTCTGGGTCGAGAGGCCATGAGAGTGTGACAGTGTACAATATCTTCTCGCCACTTTCTAAGTGCAGTGCATATCCCAGGGAAATCTTAATATACTAGCAAACAGATCCATTCTGCTTCCTCACAAGTGGTTCCTCAACTCACCGGTAATGGAACAGATTTTTAGTCATTGGGACTGACCTTGTTGTGATTTCTTTGTCTATCCTCACAACACCAAATGTAGAAAGTTTTTAGCTTTAATACCCCAAGAGGGGGAGTCACCTCAGGACGATCTAATGCATCCTTGGTCCCCCAGTGTCTCTTAAGCTTTTGCCCCTTCATCACTTTTTCCAAAGTTGTTACAGAAGGCATCAAGGGTGATGAAAGTTAAGGTAATTCTCATAACCCCATATTGACCTGACAGGTATGGTTTCCCTTCCAATGGCCTCATCTGATTCACCCACTTTCGGTTCTGGGCTCAGACCCAGATTTATTTTCTCACACATCCGGGCTGCCTCACCCAAGCATTCAATCCCTCAAGCTAACCACATGATTTCTCCACTTCCAATGTTGGTTTGACAGTCCATGTTGTCATTCCCAGATGTATACATTTCGTCTTCCTCTCAGAAACCTTCCATTGGCAAGGTTTATAGAAGTAAATGGAAAAAGTTTTCTATTAGGGCAGTACAGAAAAATATTAATCCTTTTTCATCTACACTTTTATATATTTTGAACTTTCTCGCACACCTTTTTCATAGTGGTGTCAGTTATTACACAGTTAAAGTTCAGATGTTAAGTTGTCTGTCTCGCCTTCATTCTTGCTGGTTGGGTTCAGAGCCGATCCTCGGCTCTGATTCGGCCATCTTCAAAAGCTCGAGAGCTGCTTACTGGCTCAAGGCCCCCTCCTATATCCCATGATGCCTGGCGCTAGATACCCAGATCTCGTTTGCCACTTCTGCTATGAGGTTGCGTTTACTGGCTCAGGTCGTAATTTTCACTTTGTTCTTATATTTAGGACTTTTTTGTACTTGTTAGGTATACTTTTATTGTTATAGCTCAGAGTAGATTCTGTAGCAGTTTGTTAGTGTTTATCCCCCCTTCAAAACTTGTTTTCTCCTTAGAGAGTTTTTCCTTTCCCTCCCCACCCCCGTTTACCTTTCAAAGTAAGCCGTTTTAGTTAGAGGCTTATCATTGTTTTATTTTTAAGGTAGACAAAAGTTTTCTTTTTAGTAAATTGTGGTAGCATGTAGGTCTTATATTATTATAGTGTGTGTGTGTGTGTGTGTGTGTGTGTGTGTGTGTGTGTGTGTGTGTGTGTGCTATTAGGGTGTGGTAACTTGTGTGAATTGTGTGTATTTTATTTCAGTTACCTACTCTTCACTCTACTTGTTATTTGTATTTGATTTTCCTTTACAGGAATGTCTAAAGACACAAAAGTGTCGGGATTCAAGAAGTGTGACTCATGCTGTCAGAAAATGTCTCTGACAGATGGTCACACTTCTTGTGTCTACTGCTTGGGCTCCCTACACCTGCAGGACTCTTGCTCGGTGTGCCACGCCTTTAGTCCAAGAGTCTTGCAGGAGCGTAGGAATAAGCTTATCCTGAGGGGTTGGCTTAAACCTGAAGCCAAGACTCAGTCAGTGAAACCTTTTAGGCTATCAAAGCCGTCGGCTCCCAGCTCGGAGCCGTCGCCGGGTATGGCTTCTGCTTCAACTTCGGTTCCAGCTGGAACCGAAGTACCTATCTCTACGTCAACTTCGGCTCCGTTTGGAGCCGAAGTACCTATCTCTCAGTCGGCTCCGACTCTTCCGTCGGAACCGTCAGGGAGTCGGAAACGCTCCAGGTCACCATCATTGGAGTCAATACACTCGGCTCCAGGGTCACCCTTATTGCAATCTGAGCGGAGTCATCGATCCCACTCTTCTCGGTTGTCTAGGCTATCTGACCATGATTTGGAGAGAGTGGTGAGCAGGCTTTTAAAGTCGCAGGCCCTGGCAAAAATGCTATCCAGCCCCCCTCACCAGGGTTTGGCTCTACCTGTTTCTCCAATAGTTCCTCCTTCTACTCATCCCTTGAGTTCGTTGCCGGAGCATGCTGTGGCTGGAACCGTGGGTCCGTCGGCACCAATACCTCCCCTTTCGGTGCCGTCGTCGGCTCCGATCTCTTCCATGGTGCCGTCCTTGGAGGGATCTGGGTGCTGGGACTCCCTCGTCGTCTCCGAGGGGGCGAGTGGCATCGGACCCTTGTCCGACCCCGTTCTCCCTCTCGGAGCTTCGGCGCAGGTGAGTTCGGCTCCTACATCGGCTTCAGAGCCGTCCCTCTCGGTGCCGGAAGGATTCCGGTCTCTTCGGAGCCGGAGCCTTCTATGGCATCGGGAAGGGTCGCCTTCGAGGTCATGAGGAGTGTGCTGGCATCGGAGTCAGCCTCACAGTCGGCCTCATCGGCTCCTCCCCCCATGGTGCCTGCTCCTGCCTCTGCCCCTCCTCCAGACCCCAAGCGTGGGGAACAAGTGCTCCAGGGCACCCCATTGGGTGTATCTTCCTCTTCCTAGGCCTCCCCTGTTCATTCAGAGGAGCCCCCTTGAAAGAGAAAATGCAAGAGGAAGCATGTTGACTCCCCTGAGTCTGTCACTTCAGATACCGATTTGGAGGAGTCAGAAGGGTCCCCGAGATCCCCTTCTGAGGTCGTCTCCTTCTCAGACATCCTTGAAATCCTTAGGCCGAGGGGGAACTGGACTACCCTTAACCCTTCCGAGGATGAGTCGGTATTCCTGGACGCATTTGGTTCCCGACCCTCCACCTCCTGGGTGTCTCCACCTTTTGATCCACTGATGTCGGTGGTGACTTGAAAGGCTTGGTCACCTCCAGACACAATGGAACCAGCTCCCCGTAGGCCCAAAAAATTCATCACCGCCCCTCAGGACAAGCAATTTCTGACCAAGGGTGTTCCCGTTGATGCCATGGTGGTAGCAGCGGCCGCTAAAAAGGAGTTGGCTGAAACTTCTTCATCTGTCCATCCCCATAATAAGGAATCTAGGACGATGGACAGATATGGGAAGCGGATGTTTTCCTCAGCGACCTTTTCCATGAGGTCTCTGAACTGTTTGTGCCATTTTACCCGCCTTCAAAGGGATCTCCGTAAAGAGTTCGGAGATACCCTTCAAGATCCATCAGCTGCGGGAGCTCAGGCTAAGATTGCCTCCCAGCTGGTGACTCTAAATTCTGTAGTAAACTCCTCCATGCGGCTCATCTCTTATGCAGCCGATGGAGCGAGTAGAGCCACAGGCACAGGTGTGGCTTTGAGGAGACATGCTTGGATGCGGTTATGCAGTTTTGCGGAACCCTTTAAGGCGTCTTTCACCAACACCCCCTTTCATGGTTCTGCTCTGTTTGGACCACAGGTGAAGGATACCCTTACCAGGTGTGAGCAGGAAGGCAAGACTCTCTCTGCCGTTGGAGTCCGTTTTTCCACTCCTTCAAAACCATATCCCAAGGGTCAGAATAGTGGGAAGATGTGGTTCCAGAAATCCCAGGGAGCCGTGCCTGACACACGTGGAGAGTTCCCCTCCGGGGCGGAGGAGGGAACAAAATAGACGCCGCCCTAGGGGCAGGGGGAGTCCGCAAAATCAGGGCTAAAGAGAATCCTTCACTGACAAGCCCTTCTAGCATCCCTGAAGTGCTGCCCGGCTGTCCACCTTCAGAGGCAGTCGGGGGAAGATTATCGCTGTACCCAGAAGCCTGGCAAAGTATAACAAAAGACAAATGGGTACTTTCTGTCATGTCCGAAGGCTACAAAATCCCCTTCTTTCGCACTCCCTACATTCCCAACAAATCCCTTCCAGATGTTCCACCCAATCTAAGGGATCAAGCAGTTCAAGAAATTTCAAAACTGCTAAGAAAAAGAGCCATCCAGTCAGTCCCAGCAGACCAACAAGGATCCAGAATTTACTCAAGGTTCTTTTTGGTACCAAAAAAGACAGGGGATTGGTGACCCATTCTGGATCTCAGCAGACTAAACAGGTCTGTTCAAAGAACAAAGTTCCGGATGGTCATGCTACAGTCCATTTTACCCTTTCTGGGTCAGGACAATTGGATGTGCTCCATAGATCTTCAGGATGCGTACTACCATATCAAAATGCACAGACACTCCAGAAGATTCCTCCACTTCCGGCTGGGAGCCAGTCATTATCAGTTCAGAGAGCTGCCCTTTGGTCTCACCACAGCCCCCAGGGTGTTCACCAAATGTTTGGCAGTAGTCACCGCTCACTTGAGAAAGCAAGGATTCTAGGTGTTTCCATATTTAGACGACTGGCTCCTTACTGCAACCACCAGGCATCACCTGCTGCTAGCCAGAGACTACACCATCCAAACGTGCTCCACTCTAGGCATCACAATAAATTTCGAAAAGTCTGCATTGTCGCCGTGTCAATCTATCACCTTTATAGGCGCAAACTTAAACACAAAGGACATGTCAGCGACTCTACCAGTAGACAGAGTGTTAGCCATTCGACGACATGTGCAGGTCTTATTAGGATGCAAAAAGATTCAGGCCAGATTTGTCCTAAAAACATTGGGTTTCATGGCAGCGGCTATAATACTAGTCCCCCTTGCACGCTTTCATATGAGGATTCTTCAGTGGATGCTGTTCACACAATGGTCTTTCCAGCAACCCCCGATGTCTCACAGGATAATGATCACACAGTCATGCAAAAACCAACTTGTTATGTGGATGGTTTCCCCATCATTACACCAGGGCAGACCATTTGTTCTTCCTCCCCCAGTAGCTACAGTGACCATGGATGCCCCCCTGATCGGGTGGGGGGGGGCATTATCAGGGCAGAACAGTCCAAGGCACCTGGCAGCCTCACGAGTACCATCTGCATATCAATGTCTTGGAGATGAGAGCTGTGCTTTTAGTGTTGCAAGCTCTTCAGAACTCTCTTCCCACCGGGACCATTGCACTTCAAACAGACAATATGTCAGTGGTATGGTACATCAACAAGCAGGGCGGAACCAAGTCATACCTCTTATGTCGAGAAGCACTCAGACTTTGGCAGTGGGCGATCTCTTCCCAACAGTTTCTGATAGCAGCGCACATCCCTGGGAAGTCCAACGTTATAGCAGACAGGCTGAGCAGAGCAATTCTCATGCCTCACAAGTGGTCTCTCAATCAGACTGTGGCGGACAGAATCTTCTGCAAATGGGGTCAGCCTTGCTGCGACCTTTTTGCCACCGCCTTTAACAGCAAGTGCGACAATTTTTTCTCTCTCCTACCTCTTCCCGGACACCTCCCCAGAGACGCTCTAGTTCACGATTGGCCCCAGGGACGTCTTTATGCATTCCCTCCATTCCCCCTGATTCCCAAACTAATTCAGAAAGCTACCACACTGGGATGCAAGATGATCCTCATTGCTCCTTACTGGCCTCGACAAATTTGGTTCCCCTTCCTGCATCATCACCTTCTGGAGCAGCCCTGGACCCAATTCCAGATCTCCTGATCCATCAATTGGGTGGGCTGCACCAATCTCTTCAATCTCTCCAGCTCACTGCTTGGTTTCTCCACTTCCGACTTTAGCCAGGCTTCCCAACATCTCCCATTCCGTGCGTGAAATCATCTTCTCCTCGCATAAGTCAACCACTAGAAAGACTTATGCTAGTAAGTGGAAACGTTTTTCCTTATGGACAGAGAACAGGAATATAGATCCCTTTTTAGCCCCTGTGCACCATATTTTAGATTTTCTAGCAGAACTTTTTCGAACTGGATTCTCTTCTGCCACGATTAGAGTTCAGCTAGCTGCAATTTCAAACTTTCATATGGGCCTATCTGATTCAAGTATCATGTCCCATAAGCTTTGTAAAGCCTTTCTGAAGGGGACCACTCTACTCAGGCCCCCAGTAAGAGATCCCCCGCCTCCGTGGGATCTGAATTTGATTTTAGCTTCCCTGATACTGCCCCCCTTTGAACTGGCAACTTCTTGTTCCTTGAAGTTTCTTTCTTGGAAAACCCTTCTTTTGGTTGCAGTTAATTCGGCCAGAAGAGTTTCTGAACTTCAGGCTCTTTGTGTTCGTCCTCCTTACCTAGTTTTTCACAATGATAGAGTTTCTCTTCGGACTAATCCTTCCTTTCTCCCAAAGGTTACTTCTGATTGTAATTTGAATCAGTCCATTGAACTGCCCGTGTTCTTTCCGAATTATTCCAACAAGGCAGAATACAAATTACATCAGTTGGACGTCCATAGACAATTACGCTTTTACTTGCATAGAACCAAGCAATTCAGAAAATCAGACCAGTTGTTCCTGTCTTACGCTGAAGGAAAACAAGGCATACTGGTGTCAAAAGTCACCTTATCTAGGTGGTTGTCTTCTACTATTACTTTTATATATCAGTTGAGAAATAAAGACCTTCCTGCTAAACCCAAAGGTCACTCCACCAGAGCTTTAGCTACTTCTGTGGCTTTTCAGGCTAGATTGCCAGTGGAAACTATTTGTGCGGCAGCTACCTGGGCTAATCCACATACCTTCATTTCACATTATAAGCTGGATGTGGCTTCCAGAAGCAGAGCTGATTTTGGTTACACTGTTCTGAAGAGTCTGTTCCAATGAGCCACCCAGGATTGAGGTGCTAGGGACACTGTCCCAACTAGCAAGAATGAAGGCGAGATAGACAACTTAACATTAGGAAGTTATGTACCTACCATAACGTTCCATGTTAGTTGTCTTCTTCTCGCATTCTTTCTTGCGTCCCACCCTCCATCCCCCTATCCTAGTAGACCGAGAAGAGTTCCTTAGGCTTCTTTATCACTGGCTGAGTCTTCTCTGGCTGTTACTTCTGACTGTCAGTCTCTCCAGTAGTTTCCTGTATCCTGCTACAGTTACTGTATTATCATGATTATTATTATTATGTCTGTAGTTAGGTTTCCAAACGAGATCTGTGTATCTAGCGCCAGGCATCATGGGATATTGGAGGGGGCCTCGAGCCAGTAAGCAGCTCTCAAGCTTTTGAAGATGGCCGAGTCGGCGCCGAGGATCGGCTCCGAACCCAACCAGCAAGAAAGAAGGCGAGAAGAAGACAACTAACATGGAACGTTATGGTAGGTACATAACTTCTTATTATCTGCAATTTCCTCATTTCACATAGGAGAAAACCATACACTTAGACTGTTCAAGGCCTTTTTTTTAGGTACTTTCTTACTCTGACCTCCACTTAGAGATCAAGTCTCTCCATGGGATATTACTGTTCTTTTGCGGGCCCTCCCTTTGAACTTGCTTTAAAAGTGGATCTTACTTTTTTATCCTTGAAGACCTTATTCCTGGCGACTGTTACTTCTGCCAGGAAAATTTCTGGAATGCATGCATTATTTTCAAAGCCTCCATACTTAGTTTGTCATAAGGACAGTGTCCCTGAGAACTAATCTTTCTTTGCTCTCCAAGTCCATAATTCTTCCAGATCTGATAATGTCTGCTCCATCTGGATTCAACCTGTGGGACTTCAGCTCTGACTCTGATCTGACAGTGGCCAATTTAGCCCATTTTGGCTCCTTCTTCCTTACTCATAACTCCCAATTTCTCCATCAAATCTCCAGATCTAGTTTGCGACCATTCATGTCTGCAGCTCAGTCTTTGGATTTGCTTGGTGTTTAGACTTTATTGAGGTAGTTAGAGTGAGATTCCCTTACCCCTTAGAGTAGTGGTTAGCCTTTTTCTGTTAGTTGTAGGTAGTTTTGAAGTAGTTAGTTGGGGTAGTTAGCTTAAATATTTTTTCTCTCTCTATCCTCTCCCTCACATTGACAAGGAGCGAACAAGAGGGGAAAACACCGTCTGCCATTGGAATTCACTTTGCTACCCACCAATGATCCTTCTTTAGGAATCAGAAAAGGGGTAAGCAACTCTTCTTCAGGAAGTTGCAGTTCTGTTCTCAGGGTTCTTCACCAGAAGGTGCTGCCTGCGGGGCAGAGATGGTCTGCAGAATCAGGGCTTCCATGGGGCTTTTTCTGGCTGGCCCTTTTCAGCGATCTGTAAGAGTTGCCCGACTGCTCATCTTTAGAAGCAGTTGAGGGGTCATCTTGCTGTTCACCCCAAACCTTGGGAGGCCATCACCTCAGACGCTTGGGTGTTGAGTCCTGTCCAGAGGTTATGTCATTCCCTTTACAGATGTTCCAAACTGTTCCCCAAAATGCTTCCCAGATGTTCCACCCTAGCAGAGACTTTATGCGGTGGCAGAGACCCAAACGCTGCTCACAAATAGGATCCAAGGTTTATTCCAGATTCTTTTTAGTGCCAGAGAAAACAAAGGACTTGGGCTAGTCTTGGATTTAAACAAACTAAACCAGTTCATCAAAAATACAAAGTTCTGGATGTGATAGTTAGAGCTCAAGGATGCCCATCATCACATCAAGCATTCCTGGAGGTTCCTTCACTCCCGGCTGGGAGCCAGTCACTACCAGTTTATGGCCCTGCTGTTTGGTCACACCACAACTCCTTTGGTGCTCACCGAGTGTATAGCAGTGGTCGCAGCATGGCTGCAGCTGCAGGGATTTCAGGTCTTCCCATACCTGGATGATTGGCTCCTCACCGCACCCACAAAGGCATCATTGATCTTGACCAGGGACTCCTAGCTCCAACTGTGCGACAACTTAGGCATCAGAGTCCGTTACCTCAAATCGAGCCTTCGGCCTCTACAAGTCTTAGAGTTCATAGGGTGTCACCTGGACAGGGTCCATTAATTTGCCAGGCTCCCAAGTTCCAGGGTTTTCAGTCTTCGAGCTCAGGCACTGTAAGTGATTGCAATTCAAAAATCTCCAGATTGTGCACTGCTAAGGTTTCAGTGACATATTGCAAGTACTGGCCCCTCTAGTCAGATTTCACATGAGGACCCTAAAATGGATTTTGGCTGTTCAGTGGTCCCTCCTGACGCATCTATTGGATTTCCCAATATAGCTGATGAGAGCGTGTCACTAGCAGATTTAGTGGTGGTTACAGTCTCCATTAGTAGTACAAGGGAGTGCATTTGTGATTCCTTCACCTTCGGCCATGGATGCCTCCCTCCTGGAGTAGAGGGTGGGTGGCATTTTGAAGGGAGAACAGTTCGAGTCCTGGTCTTCCACAGAGGCTCACATTCACATCGATGTTCAGGACATGACACCGGTCCTCCTAGCATTACAGGCTTTTCAAAATGGCCTCCCAAGGGGTGTGATTATGGTACAGATGAACAACATGTTGGTCATTGGGTATCTCAACAAACAGGTCTACCTTGCTTGATCGAAGTTTCAAAACTTTGAAACCCATATGGCTGAGACCATATGATCAAAGTTTTGAAACTTCGAACACTTTGAATTGAGATCGCCGTACAGCATGGAATGGGAGATTTACCATTTTCCTCGCTGTAGTGCGATCTTAGAGTTGGTATATTTAAGGTGAGGTTTTTTGTTTAGGTTTTGTGCTTTTGTTGTGTTTTTGAAATTTCAAAACTTCGATCATTTGGTCAGGGCCTTATGGTTTTCAAAGTTTTGAAATTTCAATCAAACAACATAGACCCCAACAAACAGGGAGGGATTATGTTCTTATCCTCTTTTTGGGAGGCTATAAGTGTTTGGCAGTATGTGATCTCCTCTCAGTGGTTTCTGGTGGCAATGCATACCCCAGGGAAGTCTTAACATTCTTGTTGACAGCTTCAGCTGGAGCATTTTAGTGTGTCGTGAGTGGTTCCTAAATCCAACAGTGACAGCTCGGATGTTTTGGTGCTGGAACACTCCATGTTGTGGTCTGCTTGAATCCCTTTTCAACGCCAAGTGCGACAGCTATTATGCCATTGTTCCCCTTCCAGGACAGGCACCCAGGGACACTTTCACATTTGCTTGGCCCCAGGGTCTCCTTTATGCTTATCCCCCAGTTCCCTTGATAGTGAAGTTTCTACAGAAAGCAGCCTGTTGCAGAGCTTCAGTGATCCTCATCACCCTCTTTTGGCTTCGCCAGGTGTGTTTTTTCTTCCTTTGACCTCTTCTGAAACACCTCTCCTGGGTGTTAGATTCCATTCAGTTGGTCTAGATCCCCCTAGTCTTCAGTCCCTCAAGTTGACTGCATGATTCCTCCAGTTCTCTTGACGGCCAGGAATCCCGGGCTTTCGCAGGCGGTTGTTTGTATGCTGTCCTCTTCTCAAAAAGAATCTACTAGGAAAGTGTATACCAGTAAATGGAAGAGATTTGTTTTGTTGGCGGAGGCTTGGGGACCTGACCCCTTCTCTGCCCCCTTGGAGTCAGTATTCAATTTTTTTGGCTGAGTTGTTTGGCTCAGGCTCTAGCTTTTCTGTTATCAAAGTACAGTAGAAATAGTATGCCCTTGACTTCTCTCATGATTTCCAGGGTTCTTTCTGAAAGGTACTTTTCTTCCTTGTCCTCCAGTACAGGTTCCGGTCCCTCTCTGGGATTTGCCTTTTGTTCTTCAGGTTCTAGCTGGTCCTCTATTTGAGCCTTCAGGCTCCCCAGATTTGAAGCTGTTGTCTTGGAAGACTTTGTTTTTGGTGGTGATTACCTCCATGAAAAGGGTTTCAGAACTACAAGCACTTGATTCTTCTCCCCCTTATTTAGTATTCCATAAGGATAGGGTTTCTGTTCTTATGAGCCCTTCCTTTTTTCCTAAGGTAGCTTCCGAGATTAACCTTAACAGTTCCGTTCATCTTCCTGTGTTTTTTTCTCAATTTTTCAAACACAAGTGAATATCTTTTGCATTATGTGGATGTGCATAGGCAACTAAGATTTTATCCTGACTGCACCAAATCTTTCAAAAAATCAGTAAATCGGTCACTTGTCTCCTTTTCAAAATCCAGGCTGGGCTCTCCTGTGTCTAAAGTAACTTTATCCAAGTGGCTGTTAGATTGTAATTTGTTTGCATATTCTTTGAAAGGCAAGAGTCTTCTACACAAGCCTGAAGATCATTCAACTAAGGCTGTAGCTATTTCTATAGCTTTTCTTTCTAGAGTACCTATAGATGATATTTCCACTGCTGCTACTTGGTTGGGCCACCACACTTTTACATCACAGTATAAGCTGGACATTTAGTCCAGGTCCAAAGCTCCATTTGGTTCTACTGTGTGGCGGAATATCCTTCCTTAGTTCCTCCCAAGGAATCGCCATGGCTGGGGACTGTTTCCCACAGGTTGAATCCAGACTGAGCAGACAACATCATATATGAAAGTTATGCACCATAACCACAGAGCCATGTTGTCTGTCTTTGTGTAGTTCATCCTCCCTGTCTTCCTTCCTCTGATCATAATGCTGGTTTGGCAAGTCTTCCCCTTTGTGGTGAGCAGGCAATGGAAGATATTCATTCAGCTCTTCTAGAGTCTCGCATTTCTCCTGAGTGTGTTTTCCTTGCATTTGTGGGAGATGTGTGGATCAGTTGGATATGTTGTATCATCATATTTTGGCTCATGAGGCAAACTTGATCTGGGAAGTTGCTGGAGGAGCAGGCAGTTTTGGGTAAGTGAAGCAGAGCCAAAGTGGGCAAAAGGGCTTTTGAACTGGCCAGTGTCCGATCTGAAATCCCACAGGTTGAATGAGCAAGACTGAGACAGACAACACAGATCTGTCGTTATGGTGCGTAGATAATTTTCGTTTTTCTTCCCAAGTTTCTCAAACAAGGGCCAATATACCTTCCATTTACTTGATGTTTGTCATCAGTTACATTTTGCCTACACCACACTAAGCTCTTTTGAAAGTCTGGCCAGTTATTTGTGTCCTTCTGTAATGGTAAATTAGGAAAAGCTATGTCCAAAGTCAGTGTTTCTTGATGGTGGACTCAGTGTATTTCATTTGTTTATCAGAAAAAACGGGAATTCCTCTCCCTTAATTCCAGAAGCAAATACTTCTAGATCAGCGTCTTCTTCAGCCTTTTTCTCCAGAGTTCCAATTGATGATATATGTGCTGCAGCTACCTGGTCCAAGGTTCATACTTTCATCACCCATTACAAATTGAATATGCAGTCCAGATCTAGGGTTCAGCTGTGCTCCAGAATATCCTTCCATGAGGCCTCCCAAGTACAAAGTAGCAGGGGACTCTGTCCCATCCATTGAGGAATGGACAGAAAAGACAACATCAGATACAAATATTATGTGCTCACTTTAATGAGAGATCTGTGTTAACTTTTTCCATCCCTTCTTCAACTTCCCTCCCACCTTTCCACTCCTTATTTTATCTTTGTGGGATATAGTCTGTTAACAATATAATTTCATTCTTAGATGGACCTAACTGACCTGGTTCTGGCTCCTGAAGGAATTATGTAGCATACAGGTAACTTTTATAAGATAAATTGCCTTTTTTGGACTGGCAAACTGAATCTGAGGTAGCTTGTTTTATTCACAGGTATTATGGGTAGGGGTAGGAGCCTGAGCACTGGATCCAAAGCTTGGAGCTAGCTGTGGCAGGATCCAAGATTGGATCCAAGACCCATCTGTTGAAGAAAAGATGGTAACAGTGAACACAGATGTAGTGTTATAGTGAGTACTTAACGTTGGTTTTTGAAACCTCAAGGAGGGGTTGCGGCACCCTCCTACTTGTAAATTCCAACATCGAAATTGCACATTACCAGTGAATGGGCATGTTTTCCAATTCTGGTTTTATAGAGATTACCCTTAACTGCCAATCAACTGTTTTCTTGACGAAATTGTGCCAACAAAACAGCTGTCGACTTTTCCAACATCCGACCTAAGCAATACATCAAATTTATATGCGATGATCTCGTGAGCAAATGTGTAATAGAGTGAAGCATAAAAATATTGATCTTTTTAGACTGAAACACAAAATTGCAAAAACAGTCTCTATTTTATGCAGGGGGCAAGCCCCCCCCCCCCCCCAGTCTCCTGCTAATTATATACAGTGGATATAAAAGGTGTACACATCCCTGTTAAAATCCTAGGTTTTTGTGATATAAAAAAGTGAGACCACAGTAACAGCCTGGCAGCCAGAAAAACAAGAAAAAAAGCACAGTCACTCTTATCAACTGCACAGATGTGTGTGTGTGTGTGTGTGTGTGTGTGTGTGTGTGTATATATATATATATATATATATATATATATATATATATATATATACACACACACACACAATATAGATAGATGTAGATACAGATATATATCAATATCTGTCTATCTATATATATATATATATATATATATATATATATATATGTATATATGTGTGTGTGTATACATATATATATATATATATATATACACATAAAGTCAATATATATATATATCTGTGTGTGTGTGTGTATAGATATATATATATATAGATATAAAGTCAAGGTTAGTAGTTAAAGGTTGTACTGCTGTTTTAAATGTTATACTTAATCTAGTGAATGAAATGTGCTACGTTAAACACAAGCTTTGCAGTTTTACTCTACATGATTTTCCCTTTGAGCAAGCAGCCACAAGATCATCAAACTCCAACTGTCTGACAAAAACTAATTCCACTTTAACAAAGATAATGCTGATAGCCATTCTTGGCACATAGATGATGATCTTCCCCTTTTTATCCTTTTTAAGCAAGAGAATTAACTCTTCACACTGGCATTGGCAACAGGCATACACAGGATTATATGTATGTAGCACAGTTTCAACACTGAGGAATGTTTCATGTAGGTCACGGTCAACAGTACTGTCTCATTGAAGCAGGGCTGTCTATGCAAGTCTGTGGGATTAAAGAGGAAAACTGCAAGAAGTCTTCTGTGAAACAGTCTTCCAGATAATCTGCATAAGATTTTTGTAAGCTGTTTGCACAGCTGCATAGCTAATTGTGTGTCATTGGTAATTACAAGTTGAAAATTCTAAAGTGGTTATGAAGTAATTCGTAGGACCGTCTTCTTTTGTTTTTAAATTCCAGAGCTGGACTGTCTTGTTGTTGTTGTTGTTGTGTCTTTCGGCTTTTCCCGGTTAGGGGTCGCCACAGCGGAACTCCGGTCCACTAATGATTGGCAGTAGATTTTTACGTGCCGAGTTACCGACCCTGATGCACAACCTTCAACAAAGGTACGCCCATTCACGCATGTCTCCACACAGAAGATGCTCTAGCTGAGAATCGAACAGGACAACGTCTTACTGTGAGGCGACAATGCTACCGCAGCAGCACCACTGGACTGTCTGTAATTACATTAAATGTCTGAAAGATGAATTTGTGTGTTGCAGAGAAATCTTGTTCACTTGTTTGTGCTTCATCATAGAATAGTTTTGGTTTCCTTCAGCTGCATACCCGTGGATGGTAGTCATTTCTTTCTTTCTTTCTTGACATTTGATTAACAGGGAAAGCCCAACTAGGTAGAAGCTCATTTTCAGTGGAGGCCTGGGGAGAAAAACTCCACATTATTACAAAACATTTTAAGAACTATAATTTTACAATCTTCAAAAATAAAACAAAAACATCTGCAGTTTAAATCATTTTAACAAATTAGACATATAAAAACATTGGTTAAGAACAGATACAAGGTTGAGAAATTTTAGACAGTTTGTAGAGAAATTAAAGGTAAGTTAGTCTAATACAAATAAGAATTGCAGTACAAAGTGTCTAATACAAATAAGAATTGCAGTACAAAGTGACGGAAAAACAGGTTTATGGTATATTTAGAGAGAAAGTCAGGGAAGAGAACTGGATAGCAGTGAGGAAGTAAGTGATGGGAGAGTAAGGAGGTATAAGGAATGAAAACGTTTTTGGTTAGGGATGTAGTTTACCCTTGTTTTGAGCCAGAACAAAGTCAGATTTTATCTAGAAAGTCTTTCAGAGTGGTTTTGAAAGATGGAAGGGAGAGTATAGACCTGATGGATACAAGTAAGGACTTCCAGGCCTTAGCAACCTTGAACAAGTACAGACAATGTCCAGCAGATTTGCTATATTTGTAGACAGGAGTTTTAGGTCACTGTATCACAGTGACTGACTAGGAACATAGTTGTGAAGCATGTTTTTTTACTGCTGGACAGGCAGATGGATGCTGGGTAGTTTTATAAGTGGTAAGACGTTGTGTATATGTTAGTTGATGTGGCATTTGTAACCAGTTTAGGCTTTTCCGTGCTATACTGTGGTGGGTGGATATGTGCTGCAGATTTAGCAACTTTGTTATAGTATTGGTCAAGTTTTAATTTTTGTGAAGCCTGGAGGTTAGTAAGGATGGAAGCGCCATGAAGAAGAGTGGAGAGGAAATAAGTAGTGGCAGGTATAATTGTAGTTGCGTCGGTGAGAGAGTTTTTGGCTCTGTAAAGCATCCCTAGTTTTTGATGAGTTTTTGTTATGCAATTTTGTTTATGTAGATTAAATGTAAGATTATCATACACTATCACCCCTAATAGTTTGCTATGAAAAATTACTTCAGTGGCTGTAATATCAAGATAGGACTTTAAATTTGTTTTTTTAATGAGAGAGTGATTTGGGGGAAAAAGTAGTAGTTTGGTCTTTTTTTTGGGTGGAGCATGAGTTGTGAGTTACGAAGCCATGATTCAGTGACTGTTAAAGCTTCCGGGGTAGTTTTTTGGGGTGTACCCTGTTGTCACATTTGCAAATGAGGGAGGAATCATCTGCAAATTGTGTTAGGGGACCTGTTGTGTGGAAGTATAGAGGGTGTTCGTGAAAGTGTTAGAGGAGGGGGCCAAGGATAGAGCCTTGTGGTTCACTGGTGGTGACTGGGAGGAAAGGAGAGAGTGTGGAGTGCCATTATACTAATTTAATACCTATTGTACAGGTATCTTTTGAACCCCAGAAGGGTGAGCCGAGAGAGACTTAGTGAGGACAATTGAAGTAGAAGTTTGTTGTGACAAACTGTGGCAAAAGCTTTAGGCAAGTTTAGAAATAAGAAAGAGACTACTTTACCATTATCTCTAGCTTTACTGACAGTATCTATATATGTTAGAAGGGCAGTGCTGGTACTAAAGGAAGAATGGTGGCCATGTTGTGTAGGGGATAGGAATTCTTCCTGCAAGAGATAGTCTAGCCATTGTTTTTGAATACATTTTTCAAGTATTTTGTCTAGGGGAGGCTAGATTGCCATAGGTCTAAAGTTATTGTCTGTTGAATTTTCTCCTTTGTGCAGGGGGATAATGTGTGACTTTTTCCAGAGAGAGGGACCGTGGAATTTCTGGATTGACCTATTTATAAGGATTGAGACAGGATAAGCAATGCTATTAGCTATTTTTAGGTACTCACTTAGGTTCATAGGTGTGTACTAGGCTAATGGCCCTGGGGCCTTTACAAGCCTAGCCAAAGAATTACCCTGGCATCATGCCACCTGACCTTAGTTCCCAGCGCCTGTGTCACATAGAGGCATTGGAGTTATCCCCGGGGTGAATTTTCTATTTCCCATCCACTCATCAAGATTCCTCTTGAAGAGGGTCAGCGAGGTGCTCTGCTTGACATGTATGGGAAGTCTACTCCATAGCATGGGCAGTCTCTGGGTTATGAATCTGTCCCTCCAGTACGTTCTGTTGATTGTGGTAATGAGTTTGAGGTCTCTGGAGCATGTGGTGCGGAGGGATTGGGATTTCTTTAGACGTAGCATTTCTAACAGAGCTGGGTCAGACATGGCTTTCTAAGTCAAGGAGAGATCGCATCTAATTAGGCAATATGAGTTAGAAAATAGTTGGAGTTTTTTGAATCTGTCCATATAGGACAAGTGTTTAAGGCCTAGGATCCTTTTTGTGAGGTACTTCTGTGGCCTCTCCAGTTGTTGCAGGTGTCTAGTGAGGTACATGCTAAATGGGCCATTGTACTCGATTGGCCTAATGAAGGAAGAGTAGAGGGAGACGGTGACCTCTTTCTTCCTGAATGCAAAACCCTTAGTAATGAGATATGCCATATAGAAGAACTTTCTGACCACAGTGGCAATGTGGTGATCAGAAGAGAGGTTGCTGTCAACCTGTGTTCCCAGATCTCTTATAATGCCTTCTGTGGTCAGTGGACTACCATCGATGTGGTAATTCATGGGAACTGGGTTTTTTTCCCAAAGGGGATGACAACACATTTTTTGGCATTGAGCTTGTGGCCATGGTTCTGACACCAGTCGTTGGTATCAGTGAGGCCATTCTGTCGGATGTCAACATCACTTTGAGAGTTAATAATAGCTCCCAACTTGCCAATCATCTGCGACCTTTGTCAGCCAGAGTCCCTTCATGTTGGCTTGGATTTCAGAGAAGTCGATATCAAACAGGAGGGGACCCAGGACCAAACCCTGTGGGACTCCACTCATAACTAATCAGCAGTCTGACTTGGAATCAGCTACTTTCACACTGTGAGTTCTATCTGTGAGCCAGTTTTCAACCCACCTAGTGATATAGGGGTTGATGCCTAGCTTAGTGAGTATTTTTATGATTACTGAGTGGGGAGTGGTATCAGAGGTCTTGGCCAGATCAAGGTAGGCTGTATGAACCACCTTGCCTTCATCCACAGCTCTGGTGAATGACTCAAAGAAGTTGACCAAGCATGATCTACCCTTCACAAAACCAAACTGTGTGGGATCCAGAATTTGGAGATTCCCTATATCCTTGTTTATTAGGTCCATGATGATGCGTTCCATAGCTTTGCATATCAGACTCGTCAGGCTAATGGGGCGATAGTTCCCAGGCTCTGTAGTCACTCCTCCTTTGTGGAGAGGGATGACTGTAGCAGTGCACCATTTAGTAGGGACAAAGCCTGAGGCAAGGCTGTGATTGAACAGGGCACACAGGTGAGGTGCCAGTTCACTGTGTAGTTCATCTAGAACACATCCAGGGATATTGTGAGGCCCCATAGAAGCTGTATTCTTGGCCTTGGACAGTGCTGTTTTAACCTGTGCAGCAGTGATACTGGGTGTCTGGCAATCTACTGGTATTGTGATTGGTCCTTTGTGGGGGGGGGTAAAGTTGCCACTGAATCTGTCAGCTAGTATATTGGCTCGGTATAGGAGGTACCATTGTGCAGTAGCCCAGAGCAAATCTGGGTATTGCTGTGGAGATTCTTTACATAACCATAGAAGGCCTTGTGATTGTCTTTATTATCTGCTGCAATTCTGTTTTCATAGCTAGCTTTAGAGGATTTGATGAGGTATCTCAAACTTTTTGTTGAGGCTGATAAGGGAGTTTTTCCAGTCTTCGGACTTCACCTTATTCCGCATCACTTTCCTCCCCCTGTTATAGAGTTTGTTTATGGCTTGGGACCACCAGATTGGCTTTCTTTTTTTGAAGTAGAGCGTCTTGGTTCTATTGGGTGTGCCGAGATCCATGCATTTGTGTATGTGTTCGTACAGTGCATTGGTGTATGATTCAGCGGTCATGCAACTATTCTCCATTTTCATGGGTGCCGTGAAGTTAGCCACCTCTATTTTTAGGAGCCCAGTTAGCTTAGTAGAAGTTTTTCATGGTGGTTACCTCTGCGGGGGTGGGGTGGGAGGTGGGATGTGGATTTCCAAGGTGATTAGGGAGGAGCTGACTATTGGTGTAGAGCAACGTTCGCCCATGTTAGTAATAACCAGGTCAAGGATGTTGCTACCTCTAGTGGGGGTAAGAAGAAGCTGGTTCAGGGCATTGGAATTAATGAACTCCAGGAAATGTTGGGCAAGTGTATTGGTACATGAGTAGTTTTCCCAGTTAATGGAGGGGTAGTTAAGTTCACCTAGTATGAGAGTGTTAGGTTAGATCGTAATATTCTCCAGGGTTCTTAGGAACGTGGAGTGTGAGTCTTGGGACGTGGCTGGGGGCCTATAGTAGGCTATGACCTGAACTGCTGTCTTACCCAATGTTAGCTGCACCTGAAGTATCTCTGAAGTGTTATGTTGGGCTACCAGTCTGGAGGTGTACGCATCCTTTTTGAATATGGAAACACCACCGCCTTTGGAGCTTCGGTCCAAGTTCTGGGGCTGAAAGGTGTGGAATGTGTTATAGCCTGGTAGTGTAGGAGTGCTTTCTGCTGCCTTGTTGACGTGGAAGGTCATCAGCTGAAGAAGAGCACGGTTTAAGTTTAAGAATAGTTTTATATAAGATGTGGGCACTGGTTTGAAGGTGAAAGTGGATGTGGTGATATGTGGCTGTTGGGCAGGGTTGGGATTAGATGTTGAGGAATCCTTGATTAGAGATGCTATACTAAATATAAAATAAGAGTTGAACTGTGTTGCACTTTTGAGTGGTGAGTTATCAGGAAGGGGTTTAGGTTGAAATTTTGGCCAGGATGTAAGATTTATTTAATGATGTCCAACATTTCTAAAGGATGTATATTGCATTATTCTAAAAGTTATTATAGTATAGTTTTTTGTTTTCATTTATTTGCATGATTGTAAAGAATTCTGCAGTTTTCAAGATGTTGAGGTGTTTTATATTTTTGCCATTCTTTCCATGTTTTTTTCTCTATTCTGCATTAGCATTCTACTCTTTTTGGAAAGCCAAATTGCATTATTTTTAGTTTCTTCCTTTTAGGAGGTGCAAGGCTATTTTTAGAAAAGTTGTATTGAATTCAGTTACAGCATCGTCTAAGGGGAGGACTTTCAGGAAGTTCTTGTTAATAGATAGTGTAGTAATGAGCATTTTTGGGTTAAACTTGAAAAAGTTATATGTTGTTTTATAAATATGCTGTGAAACTAGATGTATGATATCAAAAAGAAAGGCGAAGCCTAACAAAATCCAGTAAACCAACACAACAGTAGAAGCACGTCACAGTTAATGCTAGTAACGGACTCTGTATACCGGAGCCAGTGAGATGCACCTTACTTCACCGAGTAAACGTAACCACTTGAATGTCCACAAAAATTATTTTAATAAACACTTAAGCGTTTGTGTCCTAAATATTGGACTTTTTCAAACATAAAAGATAAACATAATGAATTTTAAATAGTCCGCCAAACTAGTCACGTGCCTACTAAGTGTTCAAAATGTAAAGACACAAGTCATAACAAATCCTCCGAATTTCTTCACTAACATTACAATAAATTTAAACACACTATGTACATACTAATAAATTCAGTCAAAATTCAATCAAAATTAAAAAGAAAAAGGGGGAATCTATCTACCTAAAGCTTTTAATTTTAAAAGACATGTTATTGAACATTGTTCATTCAGACCTAAGTCATTAAAAGCATTAAAGTAAAGCTACCAATAACGTTCTCTTATTTCCAACCATATAGTATAATTACCACCCCTATTACTCGGTGTTATCTGCTCGAGAACAAAAAATTTAAAATTATGTTCAAGGTTATCCATGATGTGTTTTGCTAGAGCATTGGAACTCCTATTGTTCCTTATGTCATAAATGTGTTCATATATGCATTGCTTAAGCATTCGTTCAGTTTTTTCCAATATAATATGCCCCACATAGTTGGCATAAAGCAGCATAAAGAACATTTTTCGAACAATTATAATTTCTGATAGCCCTAATCGATATACAATTTAACACATGTGACCCACCATAGTATACTTACAGTAATGGCAAAAAACACATTTGTTCATTCCTATTAACCTAGTACAGTTATTCGTTTTAGGTTTTTCCACAAAATTCTTAAGATTTCTACCCCTTCGGTACACAATACTAGGACTCTTCCCAAGTTTGGAACCAGTATTAATATCGTCATTAAAAACCTTCCAATTCTTTTGCATAATCCACTTTTATCATCTCACTATCATCACTAAACACTGTGATCAATGAACAATTATATGGTTTTGAAGATGTTTTGTCAAATGCCTGCAATCTGTTAGTATTTAAAGTTTATTTTGACAAAATCTGAACAAAATACCCAGACTTTGTCTTTGAAATAACTTCTCTTTTCAGTTTTTTAACTAGGGTCCTAGGGTACCCTGTCTGTGCAAACATAGCTTCCATGATATCACACTCCCTCAAAAAATCAACTTCTCTAGTAGTCATACGGGCAGCTGTGACAAACTGTCCTTTTAGTATAGCTATTTTTTGATGAAAAGGATGCATACTAGTAAAATGGAACATAGTGTTAGAATAAGTTGGTTTTCTATAAATAGTCACCACATATGCTTTGTTATTTATATCTTTTCCAAATAAAAGTCAAGTAATGGTATAGCTGTATTACTATGTTCATAACTAAAAACAAAAAAAAACAGTAGTGCTATTGATGTAATTAACAAATTCCAACAGTTGGTCCACACATCCTTCCAAACAATAAATATATTGTCCAGGTAACTTGTATATAACCTAAATGACTGGTTATATCCACTACTTAATATATACTATTTCTCCCAGTGGACCATGACTAGATTAGCAAAAAGTCAGCCACAATTAGAGCCCATAACAACCCGTCAATTGGAGATAACGTTTGCCCTCAAAGGCAATAAAATTGTTTTTAAAAACTATGTCCAAAATTTCTTCATAAGTATTAATTTTCTCTTGAGAAATTTTGTAACCTTCCAAAATTTAATCAGTAAAAACAAAATGAAAACTCCAGCAAAGCTAGAACTTCCAATGAGTGACCTCCCAAACCTCTTTTATCAGAGGCACATGGGATATATGCAAATGATCCATATGAACATCAGGTGTTTCAGCTAATTGGAGGTTTGAATGCCCATGACTTGTTTTGTCGTTTTAATGGACAATTTCAGGCCAATAAAGCCAAACCCCACTAGCTGTGGATATGCATATTTTGGCCTTGTTATGACCTCATTAGCACAGCACAAGCAGAGTGGTTGACTAAGCATTAGAAACACAGGGCTGTTATACTCAGCTGATGTCCACTATCATTATGGTCACTGCAAAAATATCCCAAACAGCAAACAAAAACAATGAGTGAGAAGGTCACTGAAAAAACAATCAGTAAAAACAAAATAAAAACTCCAGCAAAGCTAGAACTTCCAATGAGTGACCTCCCAAGCCTCTTGTATCAGAGGCACATGGGATATATGCAAATGATCCTTATGAACATCAGGCGTTTCAGCTAATTGGCGATTCTGAATGCCCATGGTTTGTTTTGTCGTTTTAATGGACAATTTCAGGCTAATAAAGCCAAACCCCACTAGCTGTGGATATGCATATTTTGGCCTTATTTGACCTCACCAGCACAGCACAAGCAGAGTGCTTGACTAAGCGTTAGAAACACAGGACTGTTATACCCAGCTGATGTCCATTATCATTAAGGTCACTGCAAAAATATCCCAAACAACAAACTAAAACAATGAGTGAGAAGGTCACTGAAAAACCAATCAGTAAAAATAACATGAAAACTCCAACAAAGCTAGAACTTCCAATGAGTGACCTCCCAAACCTCTTGTATAAGAGGCACGTGGGATATATGCAAATGATTGTCCATTAAAACGACGAAACAAGCCATGTATTTTGTGTATTTTGGGGATTCCAAATATTGTAGGCATAATAGTTGATGGCATACTCAAAAAATTAACTTCCTCAATAGATATTCTACCTTCGATAAACATGTCCTTCATCTGTTCATTAATTCTTTTGCAAGCTAAATTCAATTCATTGATGCTGACCAAGCCATATGTATCACTACTTAAAATATCAAAAATCCTTTCAATGCAATCTTCATGTTTCATTAAAACTAGCCCCCACACACACCTTTATCGGGTTTCATACCTCTCAAACCTTGATCCATTATTTTTTTAATTAAATTTAATTCATTAGTAGTAGAGCCAGGTTTGTTATAACTTGATTTATAGTCAATCATATATCTTAAATCAATTTCATATAATCTTGGAAAAACCTGCAAAATAGGGTAAAGGGGTTGGTTAAAAATACTAGAAATTCTATAGGGGCTATCAAATTCAAAGTATCATTAAAAATCAACTTAAAATTAAGCTTCCTTAAGTATTGTTTAAAATCCATTAGAAGTTAAGCTATGTTAGTTTTACACAATGGTACAGAGTTGATGCCCTCAGATAACAAATCAACTGTTTCACAATCAATCTCAACTTCTGTATAATTATAAATCTTAAAATCCTCACTCCATTTGGTTACAGTATTACAAACAAGTCCATTAGATACAAGTTAGTCTCTTTCTAAAATAATATATTCAGATAACTCTTCTGTTATCTCCACCTGTGGTTGGTACGTTGTTGGGGATGTGTTTGGTTCTTGTTGAACCATTGGTTCCTGTTTGGGGGCGGTAATTGATTTTGTTTTTGCCATTGGTTGTAATTCGCTTTGCTCTTTAATCTCTCTGACCTTTGTAATGGTGGAAAGTCCTGTCGGTTGCAGGAAAAAGAAGTGCTGCCATTATCATGAATGTCTAAATTAGGTGGCAAAGGTCTATTATCCATATTACAAACTTGTTGGTCATTAGACTGAGACACGTCAATCTGGCATGATGGCTGACATAACACAATATTGACTTTTAACACTGATTTGCACTACAGGGGCTTTAATTCGGACTTTGCCGGTATTTGTGATTGTTTTGGGGAATTAGATTATAAACTCATCAGACTACAAAACCTCCAACTGGAGAGTAACTACCTCTGGCGAAAAACTACCTTACACATTGTGCAAAGTCCGGTATAGTCCCAAAGGGTTTGAGAAGTTGGAAATACCCTAGGGGACTTGAAAAAGACTTGGTATTACACCGTGAACTGTTGGCTTTGTTTAACAGGCATGCAATAGAATATATGGAGTGCCTTATTAAACATAATATTTTTGTTCTTGACTGCCTTAGGAATGAAACTATTGCTTTGGAAAAATTAACTCTAAATCACAATCACTTTGTTCGTTTTAGACCAGAATATAACAGGATTTTGGTTAGTATTGAGAACCAAATCTCTACCGTGAAGGCTAAAAAATGAAAAAGACTTGATAGAGACTTGTTTGAATATAAAAATGGAATGGTATACCCTGACCCACCACTTTCACAAGCTCGGGGTTTTAAGAGGTTTGGCCATGAACCTGTGCAACAATTTCAGGATGGTGTTGAGATTGCAGTCTCTCAGTCTGACCAGCAAGTTCGTAATACAGATAATAGACCTTTGGCACCTAATTTAGACAGTCATGATAATGGCAACACTTCTTTTTCCTACAACCGACAGGACATTCCACCATTACAGAGGTCAGAGAGATTAAAGGGCAAAGTGAATTACAACCAGTGGCAAAAACAAAATCAGTTACCACCCCCAGACAGGAACCAATGGTTCAACAAGAACCAAACACACCCCAACAATATACCAACCACAGGTGGAGATAATAGAAGAGTTGTCCAAGAATATTATTTTAGAAAGAGACAAACTTGTATCTAATTGACTTATTTGTAATACTGTAACAAACTGGAGTAGGGATTTTAAGATTTATAATTGTACAGGAGCCGAGATTGACTGTGAAACAGTTGATTTGTTACCTAAGGGCATAAACTATATACCATCATGTGAAACTAACACAGTTTACCTTCTAATGGATTTTAAACAATACTTAAGGAAGCTTAATTTTAAGCTGATTTTTAATGACACCTTGAATTTAGACAACCCCTATAGAATTTCTAGTATTTTAAACCACCCCTTCACCCTATTTTGCAGGTTTTTCAAAGATTATGTGAAACTGATTTAAGATATATGACTGACTATAAATCAGGTTATAACAAACCTGATTCTGCTACTGATGAAGTAAATGTAATTTAAAAATTAATGGATCAAGGTTTGAGGGTTATGTAATCCAATAAAGGTGTGTGTGTGGGGGGGTAGTTTTAACGAAACATGAAGATTACATTGAAAGGATTTTGATATTTTAAGCAGTGATACATATGGGTTGGTCAGCATCAATGAACAAATCAATAACTTGTATATTGAAGGTAGAATATCTATTGATGAATTTAATTTTCTGAACATGCCACCATCTATTACACCTACAATATCTGGAATCCCCAAAATACATAAAAACATTGATAATCCACCTATGAGACCTATTGTTGATGGAAGGGGTTCTATAACTAGCTGTTTAGCAAAGTACTTGGATATTAAGTTAAAAGATTTATTATTAAAAGAGAGACAAGTTTGTAAAGATTCATGGAATTTTTTTGAGAAAGATGACAAGAAGTGAGGTCATGCAAGCTAACCCAGCAGTAATATTTGAGATATTAATTTAAGAACTCTCTGAGAGACAGAGCATTCTGTATTTTGTCGTTGACCTGACAAGAAGATCCACTCATCACACTTGCCTTGCTCTGTAAGTAAGTTAACTAGGGTATAGTAATTATCTTAGATTCAGTCAGGAATATAGCAAAGTATAGCTTAGATGTTTTCTGTATTTATTTGAGACTGTCTTGCAATGTTGTTTTAAGTATTTCCTGTGATTTTGAACTCTGATGTAGCTGTAATTATTTACTGAGTATTTTCTTGTTCTTTTATTATTTGTTATTAAAATATATTTAAACCTATCGTTGTGGCTGATATCTGTGAGACATATTTAAGTTGTGAGAGTACTTGCATATTTATTTGGAGACACTGTGGGCCACTTCTAATAGCCTTGCTCTTAGTCAAACTACCATTTGTATTGATAGTAACATTACACAGTAAGATTGGACACCCTTTATTAAGGGCCTTAAAGTAGCTGATAAGGACTGACTGGTGGCAGTAATAACTACATTATAGGCGGGGCATAGCTTGTAAACCTGTGCCAGTCTTTCCCAGGGGTGTGTGTGTGTGTGTGTGTGTGTGTGTGTGTGTGTGTGTGTGTGTGTGTGTGTGTATATGTATTTATGTGTAAATCAAACTTCAAAGCGTGTGTGTGTCAGCTACTTGGACAGGGACACGAAGCACTGGTTGGACATAAGAGGGTGGTTGAGGCTTTGGCTTGGTCACTCAGTTGAGATCTCAGTTCTGTAGCTGTGCCAGTGGGGAATCTTACTGGTGTGTATGTACCTGTCATCCTCCCAGTGGGTATATCCCCCACTGTTGCCATTGGTGAGGATTGAGGCTCCTTGATTACTGGGCCAGTGTTGGGCATCACAATGATTATAAATGGATATAGTGCAAAGCAGTATAGGAGGGAGAAAGATAGTTGGGAATGGGGCTAAAATTTAAATAGAGTTAGGGAAGTAGGAAAGAAGAAACAGAATGTATAGAAGTAGTAAGGTCATTTGGAGAGGGTTTTGAAATAAGAGTCACAAGTGAAATATGAATGTAGGAAGTATAATCTTAGAGTAAAAGGGGGTGGGTGAGAACTGGGCCTAGGGTAGCAGGCTTTCCACCTTCAGGTCAGTTTATAACAGAGAGCAATCAGTTTATAGTCAGAACAAAGCATTTAACAAAGAGATCCAGGTAAAACAGGTTGGCTGTCATTTCCTGAGACTAAATAACTAGCATATGCAGTAAAGTCTACTGGTCAAACTGAAGGGGGCAGAGGCCAACTTAGTAAGAGGCCCTTAGAGTGCATGGACTATTTCAGAGGCTTTCACTCACAGAGCAGACATGTATGTAACTGCTTAAAGTTAATGTGCAGCAAGGTTCTTCATGATAAGTATGCTTACATTAAACAAAGACAAAATTCTCAGTAAACTTGTATGTGTAGGACCTTGTGGCAGAACTCCTGCAATATCGATTTCAGATGTAGTGACCGCAGGCTCTGAAATGAAACAAAGAAAAAAAACCTACTAAGCTGTAAAATTATGTTGAGACAATACAGTTAGTACTTATACAAAAAAGAGATGGAGGGAAGGACCACAGTAAGTCAGAGCAAGGGAATACAGGGGAAATATAAGAGTAGAGGGATGGTGAAAAATTGTATGCATGTAAGCTCAAAGTAGTTTTAGCAGGAAGTATACTGATTGAGAACCACAGTAATGCAGTGTAAATATACAGCTGTATTGAGCAAATTATCAGAACATGACACTACATTGATAAGCACATTATAACATCATCACTTAGAAAACACTTATGGGATTAACCAATTAACCAGTACGTACGTCAAAACAATATATATATATATATATGTATGTATATATATATATATATATATATATATATATATATATATATATATATATATATATAGGAAACACCTCGGCATACATAAAGCTTATCTGATCTGAATTAGTGTTTTTCACTGTTTTACACAGTCTTAGAACAAATAGAAATGTAATAACATATGACACATATGTACTCTGTGAAGGTAGATAGTGACTGAGTGTAAGAGGAGACAACACTGAGAGGATAGTTAGCAATACATTCTGCCACAGTGTCAGTCCCACCCTCAGGTGAATTGATAACCAAGAACAATCAGGGTATAACCAGAACAAAGCAATTAACAAAAAGATGCAAGTAAAACAGGTTGTCTCTCATTTTCTGAGGCTAAATAACTGGCATATGCAGTATAGTCTACTGGTCAAGCTAAAGGGGACAGTGGCCAACTTAGTAAGAGGCCCTTAGAGTGCACAGACTATTTCACAGAGATTTTCAGTCACAGAGCAGGCATGTATGTAACTGCTTGAAGTTAACGTGCATCAAGGTTCTTCATGATAAATATGTTTACATTAAACAAAGACAAAATTCTCAGTAAATTAATTCTCAGTAAATTTGTAGGTGTAGGGTCTTGTGGCAGAGCTCCTGCAATATCGAGGTCAGATGTAGTGACTGCAGGTTCTGCTGTCTGAAGGAAGACAGCAACTGAGTGTAAGAGGAGACAACACCACTTAGCTTCTTTGGTTTCCCTTTCATCGGAAAAAAATTAATCTCTCATTTTTTTGTACATATTCAGTTAGCGACCTGTAAAGGGAAACCCCCTTCATCAAGAGAGATTCTCATGTTTTGTAAAGTCGTGCTTGTTGCATTCAGTATGACAAGTACATTTCCCCACACAAGGAGAGTGACAACATTTAGTTGGTCTGCCGAAACTTTAGCTTCATGCTGCACACTTTACTTGTTCATTAGTAGACCTTTCCAACAACCTGAGTGCTTCAGTGACATAACTGAAACCTCTCATCAATGCTTTATTGTTGCATTAACACAGTTAGCCCATCTAGTTGCTTTACAGAAAGTTTTCCAGGACCATTCTCTCACCTCTTGTTTAAATTTGGGGAAATGTGTAAACACATTCCAAAAGATTAAAAAAAAGATACAGCTTTTACGCAAGACTCTGCAGCACGTTCCCACTAGATTTAGTGAATATGCTGAGCAAGATATGTGGATTAATAGCATGGAGTCTGGCCTGTGAGCCACTGTATTTACCAGACATGTTGCTAGCATTATCACAGCTCTGGCCTCAGCAGTTGTGAACATCAATATTTTCTCTGAGATAGTATTGACAAAGCTGTCTTTTTAAGGTGTTCTGTTGTTTGAGAGTGAATAGAACAAATCCCTGGTGTCTTTCCACAGGCCCCTCTTTCTTGACATACAGTATAACAATTGTTAGCTGGTCAATGTGGCTGAGAGCTTGTCCTGAGTCAAAAACAGCAAAATACTTGGCCTCTTAGACCTCCTGCACTATCGTGTCCACAACTTTAGCTCAAATTCCCCGACTGTAGTTGAGAACATGTAGCTGCTAACACCTCTTCCTGCACCTCCATACCTTGTAATGTGTCTGTCAAGAAAGGGATCAAACTGAGAGAGGAGTTCCAGACATCCCAGAAAATTTCCATTCTGTGTGGAACCAAACAGTTCATCAGCCCCTCTAAATGGCAGATCAGTTTAAGCAAGGAACTTTACCACTGCAACAACCTGTCTGTTTTAAAACGTCTTCCCAATATTTTTGTTCATGAGCTACTTGTTTCACAAGAGTGCAGTCTATCCAACTTCAATAATGTGCTCTTTCCTTAAATCTAAAGACTCGTTTGCAGAGATCAGCAGAATTTTCATGATCATGAAAGCTTGCTGCTGCAGTCTTCTAGTGAATAAAGCCTGATGTAACAATACCATGAGGTAACGTACTGTACAGTTTACAAGGCACACAGAACACAGTTCCTTTTGATGGTGAGTAGATTATCCAATTACAGAGAATAACTTCATTATTACTTTTTTCCTAGTATATAGTTCAGGGCTGAAGTACTTTGCACCATCAGCATATATCCTTTTTGAGGTAGAAAAATCTGAGGATATATTTTGTATTCTATTGTGAGAGAAGTATTCCCTCAACTTTCTGAGACAGTATCCCACTCAGCAGGATCATGAGAATAGCTAATCATAAATTGAAAAAGGGTAATTGTGAGGTGGAGTTCAGGGATGAGTTAAGACAGGCACTGGGTGGCAGTGAAGAGTTACCAAATAGCTGTGTAACTACAGCAGAGCTAGTAAGGGAGACGGCTAGAAAGGTGCTTGGTATGACATCTGGACAGAGGAAGGATGACAAGGAGACATGGTGGTAGAATGAGGACGTACAGGAGAGTATACAGAGAAAGAGGTTGGCAAAGAAGAAGTGGGATTGTCAGAGAGATGAAGAAAGTAGACAGGAGTATAAGGAGATGAGGTGCATGGCAAAGAGAGAGGTGGCAAATGATAAGGCATATGAAGAGTTGTATGAAAGGTTGGACACTAAGGAGGGAGAAAAGGACCTGTACCGATTGGCTAGACAGAGGGACCGAGCTAGGAAAGATGTGCAGCAGGCTGTTGTTGTTGTTGTGTCTTTCAGCTTTTCCCGGTTAGGGGTCGCCACAGTGGAACTCCGGTCCGCTAATGATTGGCAGTTGATTTTTACATGCTGAGTTGCCAGCCCTAAAGCACAACCTTCAACGAAGGTACGCCCATTCACGCATGTCTCCACGCAGAAGACACTCTAGCTGAGAGTCGAACTGTTCAGCGTCTTACTGTGAGGCGACAACGCTACCACAGCACCACCAGCAGCAGGTAAAGGTGATAAAGGATAATGAGGGAAACATACTCACAAGCGAGGAGAGTGTGTTGAGCAGATGGAAAGAGTACTTTGAGGGGTTGATGAATGAAGAGAATGAGAGGGAGAGAAGGTTGGATGATGTGGGGATAGTGAACCATGAAGTGCAATGGATTAGCAAGGAGGAAGTAAGGATAGCTATGAAGAGGATGAAGAATGGAAAGGCTGTTGGCCCAGATGACATACCTGTGGAAGGATGGAGGTGTTTAGGTGAAATGGCAGTGGAGTTTTTAACCAGATTGTTTAATGAAATCTTGGAAAGTGAGAGGATGCCTGAGGAATGGAGAATAAGTGTTTTTGGTACTGATTTTTAAGAGTAAGGGTGATGTGCAGAGCTGTAGTAACTACAGAGGGATTAAATTGATCAGTCACAGCATGAAGTTATAGGAAAGAGTAGTGGAAGCTAGGTTAAGAAGGGCCGTGATGATTAGGGATCAGCAGTATGGTTTTATGCCGGGAAAGAGCACTACAGATGCGATGTTTGCTCTGAGAGTGTTGATGGAGAAGTACAGAGAAGGTCAGAAGGAGTTGCATTGTGTTTTTGTAGACTTAGAGAAAGCATATGACAGGGTGCCTAGATAGGAGTTGTGGTATTGTATGAGTAAGTCAGGAGTGTCAGAGAAGTATGTAAGAGTGGTACAGGATATGAATGAGGGTAGTGTGACAGCAGTGAGGTCTGCTGTGGGAGTGATGGATGCGTTTAAGGTGGAGGTGGGATTGCATCAAGGATCAGCTCTGAGCCCTTTCTTATTTGCAATGGTGATGGACAGGTTGACAGATGAGATCAGACAGGAGTCCTCGTGGACTGTGATGTTTGCAGATGACATTGTGATATGTAGTGAGAGTAGAGAACAGGTGGAGGAGACCCTGGAGAGATGGAGATATGCTCTAGAGAGAAGAGGAATGAAGGTCAGCAGGACTAAGACAGAATAGATGTGTATGAATGAGAGGGAGGATAGAGGAATGGTGAGGATGCAAGGAGTAGAAGTGGTGAAGATGGATGAGTTTAAATACTTGGGATCAACAGTTCAGAGTAATGGTGAGTGTGGAAGAGAGGTGAAGAAGAGAGCGCAGGCAGGATGGAGTTGGTGGAGAAGAGTGTCAGGAGTGATTTGTGACAGACTAGTACCAGTAAGAGTGAAAGGGATGGTCTACAAGAAGGTAGTGAGACCAGCTGTGTTATATGGGTTGGAGCCAGTGGCATTGACAAAAAGGCAGGAGTTAGAGCTGGATGCAGCAGAGTTAAAGATGTTAAGATTTGCACTGGGTGTGACGAGGGTGGACAGGATCAGGAATAAGTGTATTAGAGGGTTAGCCCAGGTTAGAAGGTTTGGAGACAAAGCCAGAGAGGCAAGATTACGTTGGTTTGGACATATCCTGAGGAGGGATGCTGAGTATATTGGGAAAAAGATGCTAAGGATGAAGCTACCAGGTAACAGGAAAAGAGGAAGGCCCAAGATAAGGTTTATGGATGTGGTGAGAGAGGGCATGTAGGTGGTTGGTGTGACAGAGCAAGATGCAGAGGACAGGAAGAAATGGAAACAGATGATCCGCTGTGGCGACCCCTAACGGGAAAAGCCGAAAGAAGATGGTGATTGGTTTCCCAGTAGTTGCTGGTTGTCTATATATAAAAGGGGTAGATTTCTGTGGACTTGGTATCTTTTTATTTCCACACTTATCACTTATGTTAAATGCTTTCAGTAGTGGCAGCTTCAGGCCCAGCAGGTATGGTGCCAATACTTTCAAAGACTCCTTGGCTGGTTACATTTTGTTCCATGGTTGTGCTTGAACCTGCCACTTATACAACTGTAATAGATTCAAATCCTTCACTGGTGGAGCATATTGCAGATGCATCAGACTCTGGCTGCAGCTTATGCGCACTGGAAGACGCTGAAGACTTTTGACTCAGAAAAGACTGCATGAATGCCATATTGTTTTTTAGCTTCCATTTCTTTTTCTCCCTTTTATCAGCTCCCCAGATGCATGTTTATGCATTATGAAAGTGTACTTCGAAGTACAGGTATCTTTTGCTTTGTCTATGCTGTTGTGCTGCATAATGTAGCAGAGTCCTATTACTAATATGTATCTATGCCTGCAAATAAAATAGGAGATATATAATGTATGCCAAAGTGTATTTCATGAATAACAATGCTTAAATCAAAACTTAAGTAATTTATGAGGAAATGTCAGCATTCATCATTGGTTAACATACAAGTCTGAAAGTATTCATCATCAGCAGTAACTACTCTACTTATGGACAATCATGAATATAATGTCATGCTTGGATTTTTGTCACTGCTCATTTTTTCGTCTTTTAAAATGAAAGGTTCCATTTTCCTTTTTTCTGCGTCCAGAATCTGACCTTCCAAAAATACTCCTAGTCAAGATGTTGACTGTAAGAGTGGTAACCGACAACTTCACAAAACTCTGCCTCGTTTTCAGTGCTCTACAGTCCACCAGTCACCCTTATTTCTCAGAAGTCTTTTCCATGTTTCACAGTAACCAAAGTTGAATTCTCTACACAGTATGCCTAGATCACAAAATGAGACATGTTGGGTGTGTACTGTAAGTGGCATGTGCTTCATAAGTTCATGTGCATCCATTCTAATTATGAAGTCTTAATGTCTCTTAACATCAGGAAAAGTCTTACAAAAACAAAGTACTTTGCATAACATGTACTGACATCATAATGTAGAACTATGCCTAGTGTCCCACTGTAGCAGCCCAATGTGTTACACTGAAAAAAAATCTAACACCACAAAAATGTACAAATGACCACCAAAACCAGGTGGTAAGCAGGCACCACTAGTGCATGTGAATGCTGCTGATTTGTCACCCAAGTGACTCTTAATCCCATTTCAGAGCAGAACAGTAAATAAGAGAAGGACATTACTGCAAGATGAAATCCAGCTCTCAACATCCCATACCCAGAAAGTGGAACATTACCTCTTATAATGTGGAACAAATTAATAAATACTTGCCACGCATTTTCCCTACTTGCCAGGTTAGAAACAGCTTCAACTAGGAAGCTGATAAGATGGTTAAATGCATTACTTAATACCTATAAAACATCCTTCTAATGAATTAATATGATTCATTATTATACACCATGGATGTCACTGACATTCCTCATAATGAGGTACACTTAAGAGGTAAGAGTGGAAAATCCAGAAATGAAACAATGTGCACAGACAAAGTACCTTCCAGTTAAGATCCCAGTACTACTAATGCACAGAGGCAGTTCCTAAATGCTATATCCCATCTATGGGTCCCCTCAAACTATCTGTGGTATAATCCCAGGGATGATATATAACTATTGCCCATGGGATAGGTAAGGCCAATCAGTAACTAAATGCTCCTTCTCCGATCTGTCCTCTGGTTTCGGAGTTCCTGGATCCGAGAGGTTCCGGGGTCAGGGGGTTGGCGCCGATGTTACCACATACCTCAACGCCAGCAGTTACCTTGAGCGCGTCTGATCTGGCTGGGTCGGATCTGAGCTCTCGGAGCCGTAGCCTGGGCATCGGATCCGAGGGGTTGGGTTTTCCCCTTCAGCTCCAACTTTGTCGGGCTGAGACCTACCCCTTGGAGCCTTAGCACCTTCAGGCTCGGCTCCAATCCACATGTCAGATCCGTGGAGGACATCCTGTCTGTAAGTTGCTCGGGAGGCATGCTCCCTCTTGGCATTCGATGTGGTGGAAAGGGTTCTTGCATATGGATCGAGGCCCCTGACTATCTCCTTGGAGTCTGCCCTGACCCCCTCTGTTCTGGGTGCATCTTCTACCAGTCTGCCCATGCAGGGACAGCCCGTGATTGACATGCCCCTGACTGTTCCCCCCGAAGAACCCCAAGCGGTTCGTGAGTCCTCTCCGGAGAGTCTCACCGAAGAGGTTCCTCACAAACATAAGTGCAAGAGGAGGCACTTGGACTGCCCCGTGTCCCTAATGGAGGATACCAACTTGGTGGAATGGGAAGGCTCCCAAGATCACCCCCTGAGGATGTCTCAGTTGGAGACATCATGGATATCCTGCGCCAGCGGGGGGGTTGGTCCACCCCCAAGCCTTCCTTGGACGAGTCGGTGTTTCTGGAGGCATTCGACATGGGCCCATCTACTTCTTGGGTGTCTTCCCCCCCAGACCACCTGGTGGACCTCATTACCTCTAGGGCATGGAAAGAACCGGACACCGTGGAGCCAGTCCCAAACTGTCCAGATAAAATCTTGAACCTCCCCGGTAGATAGATTGAGCTGGAACAAAGGGTTCCCAGTGGATGCCATGGTGGTAGCAGCTGCCACAAAGAAGGAACTGGCTCGGGAGAGTTCCACAGTCCATCCCCCAGATCCAAGAGTCTGGGAAGATGGACCGGTTGGGAAAGCGGGCTTATGCTTCAGCCACCTTTTGTATAAGGGCGCTGAACTATATGGCCCATGTTACCAGACTGCAGAGTGACCTGATCAAAGAGTTCACTGCGTCTCCCCTGGAGTCCCATGTCACCAGATGATAAATGGACATTCTCTACGTGTATGGCCACTCTGAAAGTGGTTACCAACACGTCCATGCGACTCCTTTCTCATGCAACCAAAGGAGCGGCATGGAGGGCCAGGTCCGGCGTTGTTATGAGGCGACATGCCTGGCTCAGGCTATGTAATTTCACAGAACCCTTCAAGGCATCTTTTGCAAATGCTTCCTGTGATGGCTCTTCCTTGTTTGGGAAGACGGTCTGTGACACACTAGTCCAGAGTGAGGACGACGGGAAGACACTGTCTGCCATTGGAATCTGCTTTCTCTAACCCCTAAAGATCCTTCTCCAGGAATCACCGGGGGCAAAAGAAGATGTGGTTCCAGAAGTCTCAGTATTCCCAGGACACTCAGGACTCCTTTTCCCCTAGAGGCAGAGGGGGAGAAGACAGGCTCAGAGGCAGGGGGAGTCCAAAGAACTTTGGGTCTTGAGAACCGTTCTCGGACAGACCAGCGCAGCAGCCCTGAGGGGTTGCCCGACTGCTCTACTCTGGAGGCAGTCAGGGGCCGTTTCTCTATGCACCTAACGGCGTGGGAGTCCATGTCAGCAGACTGTTGGGTGCTCCAAATAATATCCAGAGGTTACACAATTCCCTTTGTGACACGTCCCTCTCCCCCAAAGCACCTCCTGTACGTTCCACCCATGCAAAGGGAGGCAGAAGCCATCGAAGTAGAAAAGCTGCTAAGCAATTGGGTCATCCAACCTGTATTCCCAGATCACTCCAGATCAGGCATCTATTCCAGGTTCTTTTTGGTGCCAAAAAAGACAGGGGACTCCAGGCCGATTCTCTAACTTTCCACTCTGAACCTGTCAGTTACTGAAGAAAAATTTCGGATGGTCACTTTACAATCCATCCTGCCTTACCTGCAGGAAAATGACTGGATGTGCTCTATAGACCTCCAGGATGCGTACTACCATATAAAGATGCACAGATCCTCCAGGATGTTTCTCCACTTTCAGCTAGGGGCCAATCACTACCAGTTCCGGGCCCTACCCTTCGGTCTCACCACAGCCCCCAGGGTGTTCACCAAGGTCGTGGCAGCAGTAGCATCTCACCTGAGGCTTCAGGGCATACAGGTCTGTTTGTACCTGGACGATTGGCTCCTTGACAGTCCCACCAGGCATCTACTCTGTCAAGCCAGGGATTATTTCCTGAAGTTGTCAGACTTGCTGGGCATCACTATAAATATAGCCAAGTCCTGGACTACATAGGGGCGAGAATAGACACTTCTAATCCAAAGTCTTTCTGACTCCACAGCAGGTTCAGAGCCTTCATCTTCATGTCCTCGCAATTCTTCAGTATCCCTTTCCCCCAGCCGCAGTGGGGTTAAGAGCCGTAGGATCCATGGCAACCACTATCATTCTTCTTTTTTGTGCTCGTCTTCACATGCAGGTTCTGCAGTGGACGTTGGTGGTCCAGTGGTCCTTATTGGATCGGCCACTGACACATACAATTCGCATAAGTGAGGCATGTAGGAAGTCCCTCCTCTAGTGGCTCCACTTTCTGGAGATAGTAGAGGGACGGTCCTTTGTTGTAGCTCCTCCCCAAGCCACGTTGTCCACAGATGCCTCCTGTCTTGGGTGGGGGGGGCATTGCTCGGGCAGGACAGTCTAAGGCACGTGGTCCCAAAACGAGACCAATCTGCATATCAGTGTTCTGGAGATGAGGGAGGTCTTATTAGTATTGCAGGCCCTTCATGCCTTTCTTCCTCTGGGAACTATTGCGATTCAGGCAGACAACATGTCAGTGGTCTGGTACATCAACAAACGGGGAGGAACCAGATCCTACCCTCTTTGTCGAGAGGCCATGAGAGTGTGGGAATGGGTGATCTCCAACCTTTTTCTGATAGCAATGCACATTCCGGGTTGGTCCAACATACTAGCAGACAAATTGAGCAGAACTATCCTAATACCTTACAAGTCATCTCTGAATCTTTGTGTAGCAGAGCAGATCTTCCTCGAGTGGGGTTGGCCTTGCTGCGATCTGTTCGCATCTCCTTCTAATGCAAAGTGCAGCAAGTTCTTCGCTCTGATTCCCCCCCCCACAGGGGGAATCCCCCAGAGACGCTCTGGTCCATACTTGGCCTCCCGGTCTTCTTTATGCATATCCTCTGTTACCCCACATGACAAAGTTTTTACAGAAGGCTTGTCGGTTGGGGCGCAGGGTCATCCTCATTCCCCCATTCTGGCCTCGTCAGATCTGGTTTCCCTGTCTGTGGTTTCATCTGGAAGCTCCTCCTTGGATCTTGGATCTGATTCCAGATCTTATTTTGCACCCATCGGGGATTCCTCTTCCAGACCTGGGCAGTCTGAAGCTCACGTCTTGGCTGCTACAGTTCCATTGATTGCCAGGACTCCCGGACTTTCTTCCCCTGTTAAGTCTATTCTGGTGGCAACCCATACGTCGTCCACCAGAAAAGGTTTACCATAGTAAATGGAAGCGTTTTTTGATCTGGGCTTCTCAGAGGGATCTAGATCCTTTTACAGCTCCAGTGCCAGCGGTTCTTCAATTTTTAGCACACCTTTTCCAGCAGGGCACCAGCTCTTCTACAGTGAAAGTTCAACTGGCTTCCGTTTCTAATTTCCATGTAGGTGAAAACATGGGGTCTTTGGATTCTTCCAGACTTTGCAAAACCTTCATTAAAGGGACTTTGCTTTCACGGCCTCCGGTTAAGGACCCCACTCCTCCTTGGAATCTTACCTTAGTTTTACAGGTGTTAGTTGCTCCACCTTTCGAGCCGGCTGCCTCTGTGGACTTGAAATTTTTGTCTTGGAAAACAGCTTTCCTAGTGGCTGTCACCTCAGCTAGGAGAGTGTCAGAACTTCAAGCATTATCTGTTAAACCCCCTTATATGGCTTTTCATAAAGACAGGGTCTCATTTCGGACTAATCCTTCCTTTTTGCCTAAAGTGGCTTCATAATCAAATATCAGTCAATCTGCCTGTCTTTTTTTCCAAATTTTCAGAACAAGGGGGAATATAAACTGCATGTGTTAGATATACATAGGTAGTTACATTTCTACTTACACAGGACTAAGCCCTTTTGCAAGGCCGACCAATTGTTTGCGTCCTTCGCTAGACCTTTTCTAGGCAAACCAGTTTCCAAGGTGACAATTGCCAAGTGGATTTCCCTTTGAATTCTGCAGGTTTACAAAGATAAAGGTATGCCTATTCCGGGGAGGGTTCATGCCCATTCTACCAGGTCCATGGCTACGGCAACTGCTTTTTGGTCCAGAGTATCCTTGGACGATGTTTGTTCAGCAGCTACTTGGTCCTCATCTCTCACTTTCATTTTTCATTATAAATTGGACATGGTTTCCAGAGGGAGAGCATCCTTTGGCTCCGTGGTGCTCCGGAATATCCTTCCATGAGGGCCTGCCAAGGTTATGGTAGCTGGGGACTCTGTCTCACAGGTTGATGACCAAATGAAGTTAACTACTTCAGATAAAGAAGTTATGTACTTACCATAAAGTCCCATCTGAGTAGTTGGACTTCATTTGTCATCAACCGTCCCTCCCTCCTTCCCCCTGGCCTTGTTATTGGGTTCATTCATCTGAAGTGACTAAGAGATAGTGCCTTTGTGGCCCTCTTGCATTTTTCTTGTGGGTCAGACTTTTGTTGATCGGGTTAATTTGTTGGGTGGCAGTCTCGATCTGAGGGGAAGGAAGGAGGTGCAGTGGTATTATGGGTATGGGGAGGAGCTTGGAGCTCGGATCTGATGCTGGTGAAACTGCCGTCTTGGATCTGAAACCCACAGGTTGATGACAAATGAAGTCTCAGCTACTCAGATGGAATGTTATGGTAAGTACATAACTTCTTTTTTGCACCACACCACTTTTGTTTGTGTGTGTCTTTCGGCTTTTCCCGGTTAGGGGTCATCACAGCGGAACTCCAGTCCGCTAATGATTGGCAGTAGAGTTTTACGTGCTGGCTTGCCGGGCCTAATGCACAACCTTCAATGAAGGAACGCCCGTTCACACATGTCGCCACACAGAAGACGCTCTAACTGCGAATCGAACGGGCAACGTCTAACTGTGAGGCGACAACGCTTCCACAGCACCACCACCGCAGTTTTGCACCACACCACTAACAGTCTTTAGTTATTTTATTTTATTTTACATTTGTTGACTGGGATAGTCCGACTGGATATATGTCCATTTTCAGCGGAGGCCCAGGTATCAAATCACTTTACACCCCACTTTTACAGTGGTCTTGGAATGGCTTGACTTGATATGCCACATGACTTCCTTCATTAAATGCATTCTGCCAGCTGATGCATTGTGTTTCTAAATTTTTCCTATCCTCTTTCCATAGCTGAAGAAAATCACACCTGCTCACTCCCATTTTACTGTGCCTGGATAGGTATGTGGGTGCCAGATCATTGCAAATTAGTGATTGCTAGTTAATCATTCTTAGTATTGCACATCTCTGCATTATCCTAAGACATCTGTTTATTACTGTAATGACCAAGAACAGCTTAACAACTTGAAGTTCTTCCAGCCATTCAAAACCAGTTCTGTCTGTTTTCAGTTATCCAGTCTTAACGATTCTGCTCAGCATTCTTTTTTTTTTTTAATTTTCTGTTCAAATCACTCATTGTCAGTTGTATTAGTAGGCCAGTACTTTATCAGTAGCTGCACCACTGATCTAAACAGATGTCAATGAAACACCATAATAGGAAAGTTGATACAGGTACCTCCCCTCCCCATCATCCTGTGTTATTTTTGAACTCTTTGAACTTGGTTGCAATGTATATACAGCACTCATTCCAAAAGTCAGGGAAAAAAATCCCCCAAAAAAGTAAGAGATAAAGGGAGAAAATTATGGATATTCTATATATGTAATTTGCTGTGCCTTCTTAAGAATATGAAGTCCAGAAGAAAATTTGATGTCTGTGATCATGTAGTAACTACAATGCAGATCATATTTTATGAGACAGACCAAAAAACATGAGGCAGAATAACACCAGTATAAATTACACAAGAGTAGTCACTCAAGTACTGAGAAGTTCACTACAATAGTACAAAAGAGCAGAACAACATGCCAAAATGCAGCAGTAAAGGGGCATGTAGGGGCACTGAGACCTGACTGGGCCAGTCAGAGTTTCTTTCTGTCTTACTCACTCACTCTCTCCCTCCCCTCTTTGGATCTCATTATTGAATTTTCAGGTAATAAACACAATATGCATGTAAAAGAACTCATTTAAAGCTGCAGCCTAACCGTAATGTTATATTGTACTTGCTCACCGGATGTGCAGTAGCAAGCGCCACCCAAACCCTGCCCAACACCCAGCAACAGGTTGGCATCAAACAGTAGTCATGAATAAACATTGTCATATGTTTCCCTGCATGCTGGGTACTGAAACGTCTTGTAGAAAATGTAAAATGTAAGGACCATGCAATCCACAAGGAGAACCGACCCACTAAGTAAACAAGATAAAGATAATTAGGAGACAAGAATTGCTAAATCAAAACTGTAGACAGCTCTCAAGAGGGCAACGTTTTATGTATATACAACAGATCTGATTATGTTTTAGCGCTGCAAATCCTAACTTGCTGTAAAAGTTTCCAGAATTATAAACTACACATTAGGAAATTAGGGCACCATTATTGGGCAGACCAGACTATGTTTCTGCAGTTATTTTTCTCAGGGAGATTGCAGTGAATAGCTTTTCTGAGAAAGCAAGTGAGAGCACAGAACTGGGTACCGTGGGTGAGTTGGGCTCCATCTTGACTTTCTGAATCGTTTCAACTCAACATTCTCGCCACAGTTGGGGGGCTTGACGGTTCCTGGCAGGGAAAAGCAAATCATCGTTGGCAATGCTGGAGTATTCAAACCATTTGGGTAGTCCACGCATCAAAATTGGATAATACTGTTATGTAGTGTTTCCTGTAATCCTATTCCTTCTACTGCTTTAAAATAGTGGCATTGGAGAGCCGTAATGAGGATCAATTTCAAAAAGTAGCACAATGGACTATGAATTATCTCATGAAAGCTTCCATAAATATCACTAATTGTATTTCTTTGACTATATAAAATACTGTACTGCACATGCTAACTCATAAAACAGTCTGACAAAAACCTAGAATGCTAAAAAAGCTAAAATTTATACTGACAGTATTTTCTTGCTGTATTTCATTTACCACTTAAAGTACGGGTTTTCTTTACTTTTTCCTTTTGCTTTTGCAGGGGGGCAAGCCTCCCTGCATCCCCCCTTGTGGGGGGCTGTGCACCCCACACCCCTGCTACTTCAATATACCAACCGAGATTGCACTATATTGAGGAAGAGGGTAAACAAAGAGTAAACAATGAGTATTCCTGCTGTTGCAGGCATTCTCATACTCTATCCCTCTTCTTTGGGGAAATGCTCAAAAGTCACATGTATTAATCAGCAGTCAATGTAGGCATAATGTCACTGAGAAATTTGTATTGCATGCCAATCGTGCATCATTTGCGTAGCATATCTCGGGCATTAAGCTTGTCAATCACTGTGGCCCCGCCCATTCCTGCACAAAACAGCCAGTGAGCCAGTACAGTACAACAAAGCCAGTTTGTTTTCCAACACTACCCCACCAGATGCGCAGTTGCAAGGACCACTCAAACCCTGCCCAGCACTCTGCACATGATGTTTTTTTCTGTATGTGTGAATAAACATCATTAGATGTGCTTCCTCCACATGAATATTCATTCAGGATGGCTGGATGAAAAATAGCTATTAAATTGCATGTTGCTTATTCTGACTAACAATATGTATTTTTGTGTGTTTTTTCCCCTAGTAGTGCTGAAGCTGCTTTCAGTGACTTGAAAAATAAATTTAGTGTATTTGTGTAAAGTTAATATGGATTAGCAGTAATTTATATTTTTTGCAGTTGTTTTTCCTAGTTTAATGTAGCATTCAACAAGTGCAATGCATATGCATATGAGGATAAATTGATCACACTATCACCTGACGATGATGATTTCTTCGATGAAATAGAAGCAGTGGCAGCTGGTGACTTCAACTCAAAGGGGGGGGCTGCAGAAGACAGCTGAATGGGTGGGGCCAACAGGAAGGAGTATGGCCAACTAGAAAGGGATGGAGCTATGCTCAAAACCACAAACATTGGCACTTTAAATACGCTGTCCTGGTTGCCAAAGCGTCATTATGAGAGTCCAGTCAAGACAAAATGAAGTGTTGAAGGAAAAAAAAATATTTCAATTCATTGGCTACATGACAGCTTACTTAATATCTAGATGGAAACAAAAAGGTTGTGAGGCATAAACAAATAAATTACTTTTTAAATACATTACTGGAATGCCAGTCAAAATCAAGTATAAAAAATACAAGCAGCACTCATCTCAAACCACTTCTCCTTGCACTGCAGTTGTAATTATAATTTATATCCAGCTTTATAAAAGTACCAAGTAACATGCTGAAAGTAGCAAACTCTGTGATTACCCCCACTTGTAAAAATGTTTATCTAAAAAAACCTGCTGCCTGACAACAACTCTTTACTTGTTTCATGGAGAAAACGTGATCAAAGTAAAAAATGAACAAGAAACAAGCTCAAGATAAATTGCTTAAAGGATTACTGCACAGGTTATGGACCACACACGATAGATTGGCATTCTGTTTAGTTTATGGGTAAAGCCTGCAAAGATGACTGCAAGTCTCCAACAAATGTAATGAGCTTCTGAAAATACTGTAATCCTGTCCTTTATTACAAATACTGTCATATGCATTTTAATACCGAAGGCTTATACATTATCTAGTTATGTAAATATTCTCTGCATGGCAACAACAAAAAGGCTTTCAATGTTGGTAATGCATTAACAGTATGCTTATTAAAGCTTGCTTGCACCTTACTATCTCAGACAAGCTTACCTGATGGTCATTAAAGCATTGCTACTTAAACACAGAGCAACAGGCACTGCAACAACATGCATTTTCTGAATAATAATAAGCATAAATCAACAGTATAAAAATATGACAGAAAACCAGAACATTCTGCGAAATCAAGGACAGATGAAAAGCCACTGTAGTACTTGTGTCTACCTTGGATGGGGGGATATACTCTACACACTTACACTGCATAACTGCTTCTTGCCTTGCTTGGACACATCCAGAGTCACTGCATGGGGAGTGGGGTGCAACAAGTATGTCACAATTTGAAATGTCTCTGGCTGACAGTGATGGCCCTGACACGTTTGTCATACCTCTCAACCTCAGAGCAAGAAATCTGGACAAAGCCGTAAATAGAAGTGGGACAAAGGCCCAAAAATAAGGACAGTTTTAAAATAGTGCTCCTATAAACTTAAAAAGATAATAGAATAGCAAGTCTTGCATTAGTATGAATTTTCTGAAGGGTATGAAATCTGAAACTCAAATGTCTGTCATTATTTTTTAACTTCAGTGTTTAATGATTTGCCAGAAACCACAAGTCTATGAAAAATGGATCAAAACTGTGATGCAAACATAAAAAAATAGCCACACAAAACAGCTGGGAACCTGTCAAAGAATGGACACTTTTTAAATATTAGTACTGTTAAATTGCGCAGCTGACAAAATAAGAGAATCTACATGCATTTCTGAAATAAAAGTAATCTATAACTCTGATCATTGCAATTAATTTTTAATTGTAAACCCTCTACTTTTTCTTCCAAAATTGCCATTGTGCAGAGGGATTATTAGGAGGAGAGCAACATTTTGAGCCAAAATTGGGGGCAGTTGAGAGGTTTGGAAATAACTAATTCTATAAAGCAATTTATTTGCATGTACCTCTCAACCTCTTAATGCAGGAAATCTGGACAAGGCCAAATATATTGGGGGAACATGCAAACAGTACTTAAAATTGCTCTTGTATAAACTTAGACAGTTGATAGAATAACAGGTCTTGTTTTAGCATGCATTTTTCTGAAAGGTATGAAGTCTGAAACTCACTGTCTGTCATTATTTAGTGACTTAATTCCTAAATGATTTGCCCGAAAACAGAACATTTATAAGGAACAAACCAAAAATAAGCAAAAATATATTCATTCTGTGAAAATCTGGACAGATGAGAGTAATAGTTCAGCCGGGGCTGTCTGAGTTTGCCTCTCTTCCCCTCTCACAAAGTCATGATCGAATGGGGCCTCCCCCCCTGCAGCCATTCCAATGTCCCATTACTTGGCTATTTCACCCCATTTACCATAAACACTGTAATGTGCGTACTGCTTTATTTCTACAATGATGTGGGTTTCATTTAAAAGTTTTATTTTACATTTTACAGCACAAACACTAATAGACATCTGCTACACAAAGCAATGTAGTCTCACAATGAACAGAGACGTAGCATTAAAACTCCTCTGCCCTTTAAACTCTCATTCATTGAAACAGCATTGAAACCCACATTCAAAGAAAATACATCTGGCCAGTGGCAGATAAAGATTAACACTGGGCTGTTTTCAAACCATAGGCCCCTTGCACACAAAACATACATGTGTTCTTTGATACACCTTCCTGATTGTATTAAATTATATTGTATAATACAGTAGAGTTGTTAGAGGGTGTTTTAAATTTATTGTTTTTAACATTTTTCCAGTAAACAATGAAACAAAATGCATGCACCAATAATGACAAAACTGCCCAGTTCAGAATATTTCCATCATAAAAGTCTACTCAAACGTCTACAATCCAACAGTATCAGTAAATATGCACAATCTTTGCAGAAGTAAAAGTCATCTAAATAATTCCACATTAGAGAGATCTGTAACTAATGAAGAGGTTGCTGCTAGCAAACAACTTTATATTTCATTGTTTCATCTACAAATAAAGTGACTGTTGCCCTTGAGGAATACATTGCCTATGTTGCATTAAAAATGATAAGCTAGTAATATTGCAATAGGAACTGGATGGCAAATTGATAACAGGTTCATAGTTACTAGGTATCTCTGGCAAAGAGGACATTCTCAGGACTGCAGCATCCACCCCCTTTATAAGTACAACACAGTACAGTATCAGTAATGCATCTACATACTATGGGAGTAGAACCCACAGCCTTCTGCATCAAAAGCAAGTACACTACATGTTGTGCTGTTTACAGTGCAAGCAGACTCAGCATAAGCAGCACTAAACTTCTCTTCCCCTGAAGCTTCTCAGCTCCTTGTAAAATCCACTTGACATTCAGCTGTATCTCTCAACTTTGCAGCACAAGAAATCTGGAAAAAGACAACATTTATTGCGGGGGTGGGGGACAAAGGCCCAAAAAAACAGGGACACATTTTAAACATTTCTTGTATAATCTTGGCAAGTTGCTAGAATAAAATGCTGTGTTACCACCATGCATTTCACTGCCAAGCCTTGAACCCAGGACCCTGTGCACTACAGTGAGAGCAACATACCACTATCCAAATCGGCTGTTTCTTGAAAGACAGGAAGACTGAAACTTAAACGGGTATCATTTATTGAATTCAGTTCTCACCATAGCTCTCAACCTCATAGCACAATACACCTGGACAAAGCCAATAATGGGGGAATACAGCCCCCAAACATATTCAGTGAATTCAGTTCTCACCATAGCTCTCAACCTGTTAGCAAAAAACCTTGACAAAGCCAATAATGGGGGAATACAGCCCCAAAAATAGGGAAAATTTTCAAATGTTGATTTTATAAACTTAGAAAATTGCTAGAATAAAAGATTTTGTGTTGCCATGTACTTTTTGAAGAATATGAAGTCTAAAATTCAAATTTCTATTATTATTTAGTGAATTCAAAATCCAGAAAACCACAGATTTTATGAGGAACAGAACAAAAATATGAGGCAAAAATCTGAATAGTTTTCACAAGTGGTGGTGGGTAGGGAATTCAGGCTCTTGCTACCTGCATCCAAGGTACAGGGTTTGAGCCTGAGGTATTCTCTCTAGCTACCGGGTTTGAGCCTGAGTTATTCTCTCTAGTCACCAGGTATATTTAACTAGGGCATTACACACACAAAAAAACCTGAGCTTGGAGTCCATCCGTTTCAGCTTCGTGCAGCTTCAAAGTTCCAGCCATGCAAGCTCCACTGAAATACAAAAGTGAGTCCCACCGCTGAAGCTCCGTTGAAATCCAATTCACGTTGCGGTCCCCCAAGAGCAGCTATAGCTATCCAGCCTGCAGACATTGCAGTCCAATTCCCTTCTGGAGCATCTAGAGATTTCTTTCCTAATCCGGACTGCTGTTTAACCAGTCTGGATTCCTGCACGCATGCATGAAGTTTGGGAACGCCGAGCACGCATGCGCAGAGTTCCGGAACTCGCTAATTATTTTTTAGTTTGTTTTTCTTTTCTTTTTACAGCTGGAGGGGGGGGGGGCTGCAGTCCAATAGCATGAGCCGCCACTGAATAGAAGGTGGTTACAGGAGGACATGTGTCCAACACATACCGAACTGACAGGTCCAGCAGACAGTGAACAGATATTATATTGTTTGCTGTTGATAGCTTGTTTTAGTTTCTTAGTTTGTCTGTGCAAAACCATAAAGGACAGATGAAGTATACATAAGCAACTTTTAATTTTTACATGTGGACTGCAGTTCTTGGGGTAGTTCACTGACTATGACAAATTAAAAAGCAGATGTGATGCATGTTAAACTGCAGGAGCGACATGCACTGATACAGCAAACTACCGAAAGCAAAGCAAGAGAATAGTAGACCAAAGGCTGTCTGTGGAGCATACCATCTTGCCAGGAATATGTTTGAGTCTTCTTCATTATTTACTGGTCTGTAGCCACTGTGTTGGAGCTCTGCACATGTATTCCTCTTACTAAGCAGGGCACCGGACTCTCTACATCAAGACAATTCCTATTTGAGCAGTTGCATCCTGCATAAAATCAGGACAGGTGTGTAATGTCTGGAGAACTTTTGGCCAAAACTGTTTAAAATCTAGATAATGAACTTTTATATTTGGAAAATGTTGATTAAAATCTAGAGACTGAGCATTTATATTTGGCACAAGGGAGAAATGTAGTCCTATGTGGGGGTGCGTGTATGGATTTACTCTTGAACCACTCACATTTCTCACCAAAAATATGTCAGATTGTGATTGGCCAAGACAAAATATTCAGGACATAATGCACAAGTTAAATGAGCAATATTTTACAACTGTTATCTAAGCAGTGCAAATTGATAACAGGAAAATAAACATATCAGCACAGTTACAGAATCAATTCTCTAACTACTATGATTTTGATGTAAGTTCATCACCTAAATATTCCAACTCCAATATCGCATTACTTTGAGGAGAAGGGCACACTACAACTGCACAATGAATATTTACAATATCAAAGGCAAATTTGCATGGCTTGTCCCTCAGGCATCATTTGCATGTCACATCACAAACACCAGACATTTCAGTCACTCTGGCCATGCCCATTTCTGTGCAGAATGACTGGTGGGGTAGTGTTGTAAAACTTTGTATTAGAACAGTACCTCACAGGATACACAGTAGCAAGTCCCACCTAAACCCCACCCACCGTCCAACAGTCGGTGACATCTTAGAAAAGTAAAGTAATATTCATACTGATGGTGGCATGAATATTCATTGTCTATTCGTAGTTTACCATTTTCATCAAGGTAGTGTGATCTCGGATTTGGTATATTTGATTTGCAGGGGGTGTGGGGGCGCAGTCCCTGCAAAAATGAAGAAAAAAACACTTGCAGTTATTCCAGAATTAGCAACTAATGTATTAATGATCAACAGTCAGTGTATGCATGAAGTCACACTGAAGTCTGCATGACTGTCAATCATGCACGTTTTCCATGACACAAAATGCCCATTTCTCCTGTCAATCACTGAAGCCATGCCCACTTCTGCACAGACCAGCCTGCGAGGTACTGTACTAATACAAAGCCAAACACATACTGTGCCAGTGAAGTAATTACATTAATATCAATAATGGCAATATAGGTCTTTCATTGATCTTGCCTCCTCCCAGCAAATCATATCAATAATAAGTGGTCCCAAAACTGCTAATTACTTTCATACATCTCTTGCCCCCAGCACTATTGCTTTCATACATCAACTCCAGCTGCCCAAGCCTTTTTTGCAGAGTTTGCATATTCCCCAGATGGAAACCAAGCATAGTGCCAGACTGCGACAATAAAAGCCCATAAGCCCTCTGAAATACTAGATTTATTAGCCGTATACAGGCCGTTTGTAAGCTCCCCAAAGGCCGGTCATAATTAAAAGTTCATTGGTACAAGGCACTGTCAGAGGAGCGTGCCCCTTTTCAGAGTATATACTGCCTTTGACTGAAAGAATCACACAAATATAACAGTCAAATTGCTCTTTGATAGCTACTAAGCTGAGTGTCCTCCTTCCCAACAAACCACACCAATAATTATTTGCTTTTTACATTGTCAATCTTAAAACCCTCAGATGGAATGCAAAAACTGTACCAGCCAGTGACAAAAACAAAAGCCCTCTAAAATGCTGCTTTTTTATACCGAGTGCATGTATGTATCTACTTGTGTATGTGCACGTGTGCGTATAGTGTATATACGTACGTGTGACTGCATGTAGTGTGTGTGTGTGTGTATGTGCATTTCTGTATAGTGTATATATGTACGCATGTAGTGTGTGTATGTATGTATGTACGTATGTGTGACTGTATGCAGTGTGTGCCGACTGAACGTGTGTGTATTCACCAGTCCACTGCGATACCTATTTTAACTTTCAGCTTTGCTTTCTATATTCAGAAACAATCACCATCCATAGCTCTCAACAAATTGGGGACAAATTGTGAAATAATTAGGGACAATCAGGGACAATTTTGCAGTATTATTAGTAGTAACTTGAGACACAGACAGAATAAGAAAAGTGAATTCATAAACATTTTCTGAAGTCAAAGTCTGTAATTATTGTCATTATTTATTAACTGTAAACAAATTCACCACATTTTCTTAAAAAAAAAACAAAACAAAAAAAACAACAGTTTAGGAGGGATTAAGAAAGACGGCCTTTATCCTGATTGGCATAATGTGGCAGAATTTGGAGTATATATAAAAAAATGTATTGTCCTTCTATACATTAATGTACTACTGCGTACTTCTCAACCTCTTAGCACAAGAAATCTTGACAAAGTCTAAAACAATGGGGGGACAAAGGTCCAAAAATAAGGACAAGTTTTAAATATTGCTCTCATAAACTTGCTACAAAAGACAGCATTATTGATGGTATTAGTGTACATTTTCTGAAGGGTAGAAGATCTCTGAAACTCGTGTATAGTCTTGCTATTTATTAATGTTATTTAGTGATTTGCCAGAAAACCACTAGTTTAATGAAGAACACAGATCAAGGGCAAACGTTTCGACATTCTGTGAAAACCTTGATAGCTGAAGGGCATTGGATACCTCTGAACCTCTTAGCACAAGTGCATAAGAAATCTGGACAAAGTCTAAAATAAATATTGCTCTTAAACTTGGAAAGTTGTTAGAATAAAATGTTTTGTGTTAGCAAATAGCAAGCAAGTCTGAAATAGTGAAACTCGGGTGTCATTATTTAGTGACTTCAGAGTTTTTGAGGAACACACTAAAGATACGAGACAAAAATGCGGACAGAGCTGAGAGGCAGAGTCAAGAGGCTGGCAGGCTGCAGGTAGGAATCACAGGCTCATGCACTGTGCTGTCAAGAGTCAAGAAGAGTACATACCAGTTCAGCACAGTAGCAGGCATGCACTCACTCACATACATTTCACTGATAAATCAATCACACTCACGTGAGCACACACGCACACACACAAGAGCATCTGCCCTGCCAGTTGCCATGCCTCAGTCCGCTACTCCGCTCTGTATATATGTAAGGAATTCCCTAGTATTGTTTCCTTCTTTTATGTACAGATACATTGTTCAGAAAGTCACCCTCCACACTTGTTGGATGCAGATATAAATTTCAGCAAATGCATGCCTGCCTATGCCTTACTAAACGTGAAATGTGATGAGGACACTCAAGTGCATGCAAGTATGACTGCAGGCATGGTCAGGTACATTGTAATTTCACAGCACATCAACTTTTGATTGCAACTTTCGGTACATATATAAACACAAGATAAATAACATTATCCCATATAAAATAAACAACAAAAAGGCTCTAGGATAGTTTATTTTTTTCTGGAGACAGTGGAGAATAGTAGTGACTTATTTTTGTCTTTTTCTGTCTTAGTTGTTACACTGTTTCTCTCTTCTCACTCATCTTCTGGAGTCTCTGAAGTGGTGATTGTTGACTCAGTTGATGCTGCTTGCTGGCAACATGGCACAGAACCCCCCCCCCCTTTAGCAGAAGAACTACTCAGAAGGACTCATGGGAATGAAAATCTGCTGCTGCACCTGCCGCTGAACTGTCTGAACTATTAAGTAAGTTGGGGGGAGGGGGGACCAAGAATTAAATTGAGTGCTGGGGGGGGGGTGCCAGTAGTAGAATGTACTCCTCTGCATTCCTAAAGGAATGGAAGAAGCCAACCACAATTATGTATGTGGTGACAAAATGTCCATGCATGTACATTGCATAACAACTTCAGGAACTAAGCCAGAATTATCAGATCATAATACAAGTTCTGAAAAATTATTAAATGCAATACTTTTTTTATTTTTCCAATGTTTGGGCCTCCCAGCCTTCATGGGGCCCTGGGCGACTGCCTATGCCACCTAGTGCTACATCCGTCTGTGGTCCTCTTCAGTTTATTGCTGATTTCCTCTTTTACTTTGTTACTGTTGCATAGGTTTAAACTGCTGAATTCTCTGCTACCACATCACCTGGTTTCTTCTCCACAGTACCAGTTATCTGCCATCTCACCGCTTGAAATAGTGAATGTGTCACCTGGATCGTCCTGCTTGATTATTTTCAACAGAACATCATCATCATCTTGAAGCCCCTCCTGATGTGAGGTCTGTTATCTGCAAACTCCGATGAACTGTTCATTTGTATCATCCAACACATAGGAATCTCTATCTGCATTCTGATACTCCATATCAAACAACATTTTCTCCAAATTCTCACTTTCCACCTTCAAACTCTCCATAGCTTTTCTCTCCCCTTCCTCCATGGTGCTCCCTTCTTTTAGGCCTGCTTCTTGCTGCTGTAGGAGCCCTCAAACTCCATCTAGCAGCTCCAAATACTATGGGAAGTTATGCTCTGGCCAAATTTCTCCTAGTAGTATAAATACCACTTCAGGTTTCCCCCGAAAATAGGCTGCTAGCCTAGTGGGACTAACCTAATCAACAAAGTACAAGTAAAAAAAAAAAAATAATATTAAAAAATATATTCATTTTGAATAATGTATGTTATGTTTAACCTATTTGTTTTTGTAATATCTGTCCTTGTCAACCTTTATTTTTCTTTTTGAGAATGATGTTTCTTTTTTTCCTGAAACACATCCATTTGTTCTGTATTGTTATTTCCATAGGTGGAACAAATGCACAGTGAAAGTGTTCTATAAGATTCTTAGTGTTTGATGCAAAAAACGTAATCTGTTTTGCATCCATTAGTGGTATATGTGGTCTTCGTGGTACCGTATTCGGTTTGTGTTTCATATACTATTCTTGAATTTTGTTTTTATAAGCTTATTCTTTGAAAGTGTTAGATAAAAGATATATGGAACCTGTTAAGATTAAATTTATTTAGACCTGTAAAGTTAAAATACATGCGGTAATGTAAAAAAAGACCATGAAATGTTAATATGTCAACATTTCCTTTTTTTCATAGGAAGAGGATTCACAGACAAGGTAGACCGGTTAAGACTAGCAGAAATGGTGAAGCAAGTGATTGAAGAACAGACAAACTCTCAAGATTCACAATAAATCAAGCCTCAAATGTTTATTTCATTTTTTACAGTTTGAGAGACAATCTTAAATAACTGTAAAAAGGTAATTTTTATGACAAATGCAGTACTTGATAATTTTTTCATGAAGGCTCGTATACTGCTTGAAACTACTGTACAGCTTGTGCACAGATTATTGGTACTGTACTATTTTTATATGAAAGGAAGTTAAACAGAGTAGTCACATAGCTGTAAACTCTATTCACCAATAAAAGGGACACACAGAAAAAGTGTAAAAGTACAGGGCCTTTGAACAACTATTGAATTTCCTTAAATATATTTACTGTGTGGACATTAACAAATGCCAGGTAGCAGTTGTTAGTTCACATGATATATACTGGACTGAAGCTACAAATTATGAAAGGTGCATTGCATTTTTTAAAGTATTATTTATTTTAAAAGCATTCTAATGAGACAGTGTAAAATATCTTTGTAATGTTTTGTTTCCCTCTCATAGGTTTCTTTGTTTCATAGTTTTCTAAGAGTCTGTTTCCCTTCATTTTTATATGCTAAGTGAAAGGAGTATGTTGCAGTCACTGAGAAGAAGCTCACCTTCATTTTTTTTATTAAAACTTGTATGCACTGATATCTCTAAAGGGAAAAATTTCCTAGGGATGGCAGTGCTGAGAGCAAAATATTCCCATACTGTGTTACCTGGTGCACATGCAAAACTAAATTTCAGGGTAAAATTGATAACTGTGCCATAAGGTGTTATTTCTTTGTTTTGTGTATGAGTTTTCAGCAGCATACAATAGAATTGCCTCTTCGTACTTGCATATTTCATGCACTGCGTAGTTTTTGTGTAGTATCAAATCTTGTATTGCTTATGTGTCCCCATCACCATTTTAATTTTTTAGCCCCTGAAATAAGCGATTGTTTCTAACTTTATTCTTGCTGGTAAGGCAAGAAAAAAACTAAAATTTTATTAAGTTGTATTTTTACATTATTTTAGTTCTATTTCCATACTACCATTGTAGGTCTTTGTACCCAATGATTTTCCCCCAGATCATACCTTGATTTTTCAGGTTTAGGAAGTGTACCTAAACTGGTTAGTTTGCTATATTACTGTGGTAAACTTCATGACTTTTGTTTGATTGCATCAGTTTTGTACTAATGAAGTCTGCAAATTGATAAGCACTTGATGTTATTACATTTCCACATAATGTATTCATTCTCTAAAACAGATTCATGCAATATTTGTGTTCAGCTCAGAAGGATTGCCATCTAGTGTTTGACCTGTCGGTCTGAACAAGATCAACAAGGTCCTAAAGAAATGTGGTTGACAGTTTTCTGAGGTAGATAATCATTTAATGTTTTGTTGTTTGGGTAATCTCATTCTTCCAAAATCACAGCCTGTGTGAAGTGTCTGCCTTTTGTAAGAAAATGCATCAGAAAACATCTACTAACCTTTGCTGTAATTCTTAAAATTGGTAAATGCAGCAGGTAGGCTTACAGAAACAGTTTTCTTTGTAGGTCAGTGGGTTCTTAAGTATGAAGGGTGAATATGTGCTGGAAAAAATACTTATACACAGAAAATAGTAGCTTCCCAGAATTTTGAATAAGGATGGAATGACAGATCATTTAGAACCTAAAAATAAGGTATTTGTCCCTTTTTTGTCTGGTAGCAGTCATACACCAGATAATAAATAGTTTGAAATGCTCTGCTAGCATTTGTTTTCTAAGAAGGAAGGTAATACAGTTTAAAATTAATGCGGGTAGACTGCACGACCACCTGCAGTATGGGTGGGGGGGGGGCAGGGTCATGGTGAAAGAAGCTCTCTTCCTTCACCCTTCTCATATGGCAGTAATTGTTAAGATTTTGCTTTCCTTATGTGAGTAGCTGCTGTTTTACTGTATTGTTCCACCTGCTAAAACTGCTACAACTCTACTGCAATAGTCAGTTCTGCCTGATAATGAAGTTGTTCCATTCTTTATTACGTTTCAGAGGTTTTTACTGTTGCATTGTTTTACCTTAAATATGGTTTGTAACTGCTGCAAGATTTGCCATTAAGTACATCCATTGTTTCCACCACATATGCCCTAGTTTCAGCTGATTAAAGCATCAGCCAGATAAAAAAGTAGTCAAAGGATCAACCAAATGAAAAACTTCCATAAAAGGTGTTTTTTGTATGTGGGCAAGAACCACTGCATCCCTCCTTGGGGGACTTTACAGCTCTTGCCCCTTTAAATATACCAACTTCACAGTTCCATAGAAAAGAGAAGACCACATGCATCACATCACTGCTGCTTCCCAAATAATAACTGATCAGGCAATGACCTTCAGTAAAAAAAATAATAAAAGCACTGATTAGCCAGCTGAAAGTCCTCGAGTTTAAGTCAGAAAGGTGAACCCTTAATAGTTTTTTTTTTCCTTATATGTCCCATGTCGCCCTTAACAGAAAGAATACACATACTCACTAGCAGAGCCTTTAAACAAAAAATATCGCAACAGAATCTTCGACAGTAATTGATGGGGATTTGAACATGACATAGTGCTTGGTTAGATATGATAAAAATTACTCTCTTATCAACACTTACACAAATCATACAACACTAAACAGGATTTAAAATGCTATAATACTTTAGAATATCATTACCAAATCTGGCAGTGAGATACTGCTGTTGCTGCTTACAGTTTTTTCATGAATGCAGAAGAGAAAGTGTAATTAGTCTTAATTTTGGGTCTATATTACAACGTCAAACTCACAGGAGTTCGAACGTTGTAATATTGAACCATGAAGTTCAAAACCAAATAATTACAAAAATACAGAACAGCGATTTTTTTTTTCCCCAGGGAAAAAAATTGCTGCTCAGTTACAAAAAATAAAAAAAAAACTCTTACACTTTAAGCTTAAACTAAAGTGGGGGACTTTGCCCCCCACAACCCCTACTTAAATATACCAACTCCGAGATCACAACACAGTGGAGGAAATAGCCTTGACTTCACTATTTTCATTTTTCGGACATTTGGGTTTGATATTACAACGTTCAGACTCCTGTGAATTCGACGTTGTAATATAGACCCTTCATTTTCACATATTCTTCTTTGCACAATGGTACTGTATTGAACTATCCATTACTAGTGACTACAACATTATTACAACTTGCCAGATTTATGTTGGATTCTCTTTATAGTACCTGGCTTGGTGAAGCTTTCCAGCTGGCCTGAAAGTAGAATGTAAACCTTCCTATAAGAAAATGGTAGACACTGAAAACCGGTGCCTCCTTAGAGGAGTTATGAATTCACTTGGGTCAATGCACAGCCTTCCATAAGGTGTCTGAAATGTTGCATATGCTTAAATCTCAGATAGGGTCTTGAAGAATATCGGCCAGCTAGCCGAGTCTGGAGTTACCAGTGAGCTTTAGCAGATATATAACTATATTACCTGGGTCATATATGATACTGTTAGTGAGACATATAGGATTATAGGATCCATGATTTGCTGTCAGTGGCACTAGTTATTGTATCTCATTCAGTTTCCTCTGAATCTGAAAATGTATCTTATAGGTTTAACCTTTCTTGTGAATTTGAAGATTTCAGTTTATAGGTTAACCTTTTCATATGCTTTTGCTGCTGCTGCTGTTAGAAGTGGGCAGTACCATCATGAAACTGAGACTGGTTAAGCGCCTCTTAAATGTAAACATGTCAGCTTGCTTAGAGAACCCATATGAAGAAGCCAGAACAGTAAGCATTGGTTTTGGTCACATTACCCACACCAGATCCATCACTAACAGCAGCAATTCTTTTTGATATAGCAGTAACTATGTTGACAGCTGCATGACAGACATTCTGTATATCAGCCATGTGGAAAGAAGTCCAGATGGACTCTTGTAGCACTTCATACTTCTTAACTGACTATCTCCTGACCTATCACTCAGAGGTGGTTAGATAGAATTTAGAGAGTGGTCCCAGATTATGTGAGACTTGGAGTGATTGCCAGAGGCCTTTTCATGGAGTTTATATGTGTAGTTTCACCCATCACAGCTACTTTACCTTCAAAAGAGAAATGGAGCAGGCAGGTGTTTTTAAGAATTTGTGTTTTCAGTCCAGCATCTGTTTCCTCAGCCTTTGGGACCCCTATGTACTTCATATCAACAAATTTCACAGAATATACTACTGCTCCCTTTTGTGAGTCAGCAATTTCTTTTCAGAACCATTTCAATTAGTCTGTCACAAATCCCACAGGTAATCAGAAGCTTCACTTGTGTGGCTGTTCCAGCAGCAGAGAGTAAAGGCTTTTTCTGTACCCACCTTTTTTTTTTTTTTTTTGTTAATATTTTTTTTTCTTTTTCAGTAAATAGATTTACTGCAATGTTAGGGAAATAAAAACGTGGTGCTCCTCATAAGGATCACTGCTATAATCCACATGAGATTCCTTTAAAATGCTCTATTTGAGGCAGCTTTGACCTTCAGATCTCTGTGGGCATCCCCCGGGTACAGCTGAACTGTTCCTTTTCCAGAGCATCAACCTGTTGTATGACTAAAAGCTGTTGAGCTATATTTCTTTCTTTTTCTGTCTTCTGGTTCCTTTCAACTTCCAGCAAGTAATAAGTGCCCATGTAGGGAACGTCTTCTTAATATTTTTCCATTTCTTAATATTTTATTTGACTTTTTGTCACCTTAAACATTTGTTTAGAGTTTCTGAATTGCTAGTTTTTTTGGTAATTCTGGGGTCCATGATGCCCAAAAGCTTACAAATACTATGCCTGCAACCCAAGGATTATTACTTTCAATGTCATTTTTGTTGGGAGGAGGCCCACAATTTCTCGTTCTGCAAACATCTTGATAGTGAAAACTACTGTTTGAAAAAGTCATTTTTTGTTTGGAATTAAAATGTATCTTTGTGAGCTAGGAGGTTTGTGCTGTTGCCAGGCATTTGCAAAAACCGCTGCCCCTTGCCATTTTAGTATATCTGTTTTCTTAAGGTTCAGGGTGTCTTTTCAAGGAATATGTGTGCAACATAGTCCTAGAGCCGTCTACCCTGGAGTGCTGTCAATTATCAGCACAAGTGTATAGGGCAGATTCTGTTTAATGTTGATAGAAAGTCACAGAGATAATGTGTAAATGATTAAAAATGCCATTTGCTTTCCATTTCTATCTTTTCAAGTTTAGGTAATGTTAGCTAGGTTTCTTAAAATAACTGATGTTTAATTTGCAGCTACTCTTTAAGTTAAGTATTTTATTTCAAACTCATACTTTTCATAATTAAAAGAAAACTCCACCCATTCCTACAGTTTAACTCAGTCCTTAGGTTGCTTTTTTCCCTATAATATGGTTTCACTATTGTGTAGGTACCAGAAACCTGCTTGCACTTTGTAAAACTTTCTTTTCATTGCGTTGGAATCAAAAGAAGGGAAAACCCAAATACTTTTTTTAAACTTAACTTCTCTCATACTTTGCAGAGGAATTTGTCTCCATCTACATGACATACTGTATAGACAGAGAGAAGTCTGTAGTTTACCCTGTCAGATACTGCTGTCATTCGTGGATGGGCAGTTAATCTTGCTAATGTCAGGAGCACAGCACAGAGCAAAAGTTGCTATAAACAAGACAGAAAGCTGTGGGACTGTTTTCCACTTTATTGCAGAGAGAATAACTTAGCACTTCCCTTTTATAGCAAAATAAAGCAAATCATATGCTTTCTTAAAGTCAAGGAAGGCCCAGTTGGACTTTTTTTCACAGCTCTAGCTTATTCTCAACTCTCTCACTGCAAACATTTGGTCAGTTGTGCTGCATAGTGATCTGAATCCAAACTGCTCATCTCCCATTTAACTTTCTACTACTCTGCAAATTTATCAGTCATTCGCTTCAGAGCTTTTCATGCAACATGATGGGAGTCTGATACCTCTGTACTGCCAAAAGTTGTGAATGCCCCCTTTGTTATTGTTGACTGACACCAGAATGCTTATTGTCTAGTGATCTGGGGAACACCTTTCCTGTTCCTTAATAATAGGCTGTGTCTGGGGCAGTATACCTATGGTGGGGTTTTCTTCATCCAGAAGCTACTGGTAGTACTCCTAATCTCCTTTTGATATCCTATGGACTGGTGAACAGATTGTTGCTAGCATCCCTTATGAAGGGTGTTTGGTGATTATCTTCTTTATCTTTCTGTTTTTGCTTTGCAGTCCGATAGAGTTTTTTGTGCCATCTGCTAAGTCACTTTCCAGAGGCCGATAGCGTGCCTTTTATGGCATATTCTTTGGTATTGCAACTGTGCTCTTAGCCTCTTTGTTAGCCACCCTGTATTCCTTCTTAGCTTGGGCCATCTTTTTTTATCTCCCACTTTTTCCTGCACTCCTTCTTTTGATAACTTCATGGATTTCTGCATTCCATTGTAAGCTTTCCTTATGTACCTTATTTCTGTACCTGTTTCAGCCACATATCTATTCAGTAATGTGCACACATGCTGTTTTGATGCACTACCATTCTTCAACTCTGCCTTTTTCCTCTCCTTCCTGAGGTGTTAGAGCCCTATTTTTTCCTTGAACTTTTGTGCTTTGTCTCCACTCAGCTTCCAGGTCTTCAGCCTAGTCTCTGTGGTATGCTTCCTGTCAGCTGTGCAAGTGATAATGGATGGGTCACATGACACTTTGATTTGTGTGTTGCCATGTGCTAATGTCTGATGCCTGTTTTGACCAGTCTGTATACAGCACAATATAAGTTGCACTGCTTTTTCATGGCATGGCCAGCAGTGGGTTTCTGCATTTGTGTATAATACAGAGTTAATGGTATCTACAGGCATTGGTGTGCACCAGAAACATCATTTTTGTGCTAATCAGTACTATGGCGTGTAAATGTAAGAAGGGTGTCTTGCCCATCTCTTTCATTACCCTTGTCACCGGTGGTTCTGTCATCTTCGTGAAGGTGGGTTTTACTGTTTTCTTTTTTCTCTAAGGTATTTGTTGCACTGGTACATCCTTCCTAGTCTCATTACAGAGATGCTTAGGGTAGAAAAGATGCCAGTTGTAGTAAAACACAATTTTCTATCTTAATGTACTCACCCCAGTTGTTTTAAGGTGGTGCCTTCTTTGAAGCATAAGTGTAATTAATGTACCAATGATAGAAGGTGAACAGTTATGCCATTTTAGGACTGCATGGCAGTGACTGTAGCTTTTTCAAGATGTTTTAAGGTATTTAAAGTGATAAACATGAAAGTATGTAACAACTGATTGATGGATTTATGGAAAAATGATAATGTAAACCTGAATACTGTGCTCAGGAAGTGTGTGTGTGTGATGTCTTATTTCACCCACATCCATGTGATCCACTTTATCCATTCTAAAGTTTTACAGAGTGCTGCAGCACTGATCCACACACCCAGCTAAGAAGCACAAGCATCACTGCACTTCTCTCAACTCCAACAGCTAACTACCAGAAATAGCTAGAGTAACTTTATTGCATAATATACTCATCTAGAAATCCGAAAATGATGGCTACTGTCCAAGACTCCTAAGCAGACAGCAGTTTTAAAACTAGTCCTGTACTCTTAGAAATTATGGCATTGGCATCTAAAAAAAAATAAAGAAATAATGATGGTATTCATTTATTCAGGCCCATATTCACACTTGATATGTGTGAAAATGTATTTATTTATTTATTTCAGTTTGGTGACCGGGGACGTCCACTGGGCCCATGAGTGCCCGTTGTTAGTGGAGGCCCAGGGAGAAAAGCTCCAAATGTAACACAAGCATTGAAGATACAAAAGTAAGTAAGTTACAAAAATAAAGTACAGTTTACATGAATGAACATTCTGTATCAGGCTTAGTAGACAAAAGACAATTTTGATATATCTGGAAGGCTGTACTGTGGAGAGTCATTTAGGAAATACCATCATAACAATTGAAGTTTAGCAACATTATACATAATCGATTAAAGTAAGGAAACAGTTTACAAGCATTCATTCAACATAAGAAGCTATTTACAATATTTACTAGGTAGATAGATATAGAATCTTAAAGTAAGGAAACGGTTTACAAGCATTCATTCGACATAAGAAGCTATTTACAATATTTACAAGGTAGATAGATGTAGAATCTTGTGAAGGAGTTGTAGAGAGCTGAGACAGCTCAGGGAACTAGTTGTTGGGGTGTTAGAGAGATAAGGAGGCAAGGAGTAATAACTCCTTCGGGTAGTGGTTAGAAAGAATTAGTAAGAAAATAGCTTTCTTAAAATAATTCCAGCTGTTTATCAAAGTAAACTTTATTGTCATTTCAGTGTACCCAGTGGCGGCTGGTGACTTCAAATCACAGGGGGGCTGCAGGAGACGCTGAATGGGCGGGGTCAAAGGGAAGGGGTGTGGTCAACCATAAAGGGGAGGAGCTATGCACAAAACCACAAAAAAACTAACTTTAATTAAATACGCTGCCCTGGGTGGCAAACCATCATTATGAAAGTCCAATCAAGACAAAAATAAGTGTAGAAGAATAAAAATATTTCAATGCATTGGCTGCATGACAGCTTACTTAATATCTAGATGGAAACAAAAGGTTGTGAGGCATGAAAAAATAAATTACTTTTTAAATACATTACTGGAATGCCAGTCAAAATCAAGTATAAGAAAAACCAGAAGCACTCAACTCAAACCACTTCTCCTTGCACTGCAGTTCTAATTATAATATATTCAGCTTTATTAAAGTACCAAGCAACATGCTGAAAGTAGAAATCTATGTGATGCCCCACTTGTAAAAATGTTTCTTATCCAAAAAGACCTGCTGCCTGACAACTTGTTTCATGGGAAAACATGATAAAAGTAAAAATGAAAAGCAAACAAGAAACAAGCTCAAGATACATTGCTTAAAGGATTACTGTACAGGTTATGGACCACACATGACTGGCATTCTGTTTAGTTTACGGGTAAAGCCTGTAGAGATGACTGGAAGTCTCCAACAAGTGTAATGAGCTTTTAAAATAATGGAATCCTGTCCTTTAATACCCAAGGCTTATACATTATCTAGTCAAGTATTCTCTGCATGGCAACAACAGAAAGGCTTTCAATGTTGGCAATTCTTTAACAGTATGCTTATTAAAGCTTACTTGCATCTTACGATGTCAGACAAGCTTACCTTATGGTCATTAAAGCATTGCTACTTAAACACAGAGCAACAGGCACTTTGAGTAATAAGCATAAATCAACAGTACAAAAATATGACAGAAACCAGACCATTCTGCAAAATCAAGGACAGATGAAAAGCCACTGTAGTACTTATGCAGTGTGTCCTCCCCATCCAAGGTAGATACAACTACTCCTTGCCTTGCTTGGACACATCCAGAGTCACTACATGCGGGAGTGGGGTGCAACAAGCATGTCACAATTTGAAATCTCTCTGGCTGACTGTGATGGCCCTGACACATTTGTCATACCTCTCAACTTCAAGAGCAAGAAATCTGGACAAAGCTATACACAGAAGTGGGACAAAGGCACAACAATAAGGACAATTTTTAAATATTGCTCTAATAAACTTAGAAAGATAATAGAATAGGTCTTGCATTAGTATGAATTTTCTGAAGGGTATAAAATCTGAAACTCAAATGTCTGTCATTTTCTAACTTCAGTCTTTAGTGATTTGTCACTAATTTGCCAAAAACACAATTTTATGAAAAATGGACCAAAAATGTGATGCAAAAATATAAAATAGACACACAATACAGCTTCTACCTGTCAAAGAAGGGACACTTTAATATTAGTACTGCTACCTTGAGCAGCTGACAAAATAAAAGAATCTACATGCATTTCAAGTAATCTAGAACTTTGATTATTACAGTTATTTCTTAATTGTAAACCCTCCATGTTTTCTTCCAAAATTGCTATTTTGTGGAGGGATCATTAAGGGGAAGAGCAACATTTTGAGCCAAAAATTGGGGACAGTTGAGAGGTTGGCTATGCCTAATTCTATAAAGCAATTTATTTGCATGTACCTCTCAACCTGTTAATGCAGTAAATCTGAACAAGGCCAAATATATTGGGGCACATATAAACAGTACTAAAATTGCTCTTGTATAAATTGAGACAGTTGATAGAACGGCTCTTACTTTAACATGCATTTTTATGAAGGTTATGAAGTCTGAAACTTATTATTTAGTGACTTCTGGCAAATCATTTAGGAATTAAAACTACAAATTTTATGAACAACAAACCAAAAATAAGAAGCAAAAATCTATTCATTCTTTGAAAATCTGGACAGTTGGGAGGTATAGTTCAGCTGGGCCTGTCTGAGTTTGCTGCCCTTTCCCCCCCTGACAAAATAATGGTTGAACTGGAGCCTCTGCAGCCATTCCAATTAACCATTACTTGGCTATTTCACTCCATTTACCATAAACACTAATGTGCATACTGCTTTACTTCAATGATTGGACTTCATTTGAAAGTTTTATTTTGTATTTTACAGCACAAACATTAAGTCATCTGTTAAACAAAGCAATGCAGTCTCACAATGAAAACTTAGCATTAAAACTTCTCTGCCCTTGAAACTCACATTCATTGAAACAGCATTGAAACCCACATTCAAAGAAAATACATTTTGCCAGTGGCAGATAAAGATTAATTTTGGGCTGTTTTGAATCATAGGCCCCTTGCATATGAAACATACATGTGCTCTTTGATACACCTTCCTCATTGTACTAAAAATTATATTCCTTGTACAATACAGTACACTTGTTAGAGGGTGTTTTAAATTTGTTTTGAACATTTTTCCAGTAAGCAATGAAACAAAACATATGCACCCATAATGGCAAAACTGCCCAGTTGAGAACATTTATCATAAAAAGTCTACTCAGACTTCCACAGTCCACCATTATTAGTAAATATACACAATTCTACAGTCCACCATTATTAGTAAATATGCACAATTCCACAGTCCACCATTATTAGTAAATATGCACAATTCTACAGTCCACCATTATCAGTAAATATGCACAATTCTACAGTCCATATTCAGTGAATTCAGTTCTTGCCATAGCTGTCAACCTTAGCACAAAAACCTGGACGAAGCCAATAATGGGGGAATACAGTCCCAAAAATAGGGACAAATTTAAAATATTCATCTTATAAACTTAGAAAATTGCTAGAAAAAAGGTTGTGCTACTATGTATTCTGAAGAACATGAAGTTTGAAATTCAAATGCCGGTCAATTTTACTGCGGACAGAACAAAAACAATTTTCAGCAGAGACGCAGGGATTAATACTGCAGACACGTCTTTGTAAAATGGCAGGGCATCAGAGCAAATCCACACAAACACAGAGAGGAGATGCAGACTCCACACAGAAGCCACCCCAACCAAGAATCAAACCAGAAAACCTATAGCTGTGAGGCAACAATACTACCACTGCACCATCAAATCTGCAAGGAATTAAGCATTCAGAAACCTGAAGTCTGAAATTCAAATGCCGGTCAATTTTACTGCGGACAGAACAAAAGCAATTTTCAGCAGAGACGCAGGAATTAATACTGCAGACACGTCTTTGTAAAATGGCAGGGCACCAGAGGAAATCCACACAAACACAGGGAGGAGATGCAGACTCCACACAGAAACCACCCCAACCAAGAATCAAACCAGAAAACCTACAGCTGTGAGGCAACAATACTACCACTGCACCATCAAATCTGCAAGGAATTAAACATTCAGAAACCTGAAGTCTGAAATTCAAATGCCTGTCAATTTTCCTGCGGACAGAACAAAAACAATTTTCAGCAGAGACGCAGGGATTAATACTGCAGACAAGTCTTTGTAAAATGGCAGGGCACCAGAGCAAATCCACACAAATACAGGGAGGAGATGCAGACAGAAGCCACCCCAACCAAGAATCAAACCAGAAAACCTATAGTTGTGAGGTAACAATACTATCACTGCACCATCAATTATACAAGGAATTAAACATTCAGAAACCTGAAGTCTGAAATTCAAATGCCTGTCAATTTTACTGCGGACAGAACAAAAACAATTTTCAGCAGAGACGCAGGGATTAAAACTGCAGACACATCTTTGTAAAATGGCAGGGCACCAGAGCAAATCCACACAAACACAGGCAGGAGATGCAGACTCCAAACAGAAGCCACCCCAAACAAGAATCAAACCAGAAAACCTATAGCTGTGAGGCAACAATACTACCACCGCACCATCAATTATGCAAGGAATTAAACATTCAGAAACCTGAAGTCTGAAATTCAAATGCCTGTCAATTTTACTGCGGACAGAACAAAACCAATTTTCAGCAGGGATTAAAACTGCAGACACGTCTTTGTAAAATGGCAGGGCACCAGAGCAAATCCACACAAACACATGGAGGAGATGCAGACTCCACACAGAAGCCACCCCAACCAAGAATCAAACCAGAAAACCTATAGCTGTGAGGCAACAATACTACCACTGCACCATCAAATTCGCAAGGAATTAAACATTCAGAAACCCTTAAGTCTGAAATTCAAATGCCTGTCAATTTTATTTAACATTTTTTAATCAGGACAGTCTGACTTGGAACAAATAAACAATTTTCAGCAGAGGCCCAGGAAGAAATAATGCAGACATGTCTTTGTAACATGGGAGGACACAAAAGCAAACCCACACAAACACAGGGAGAAGATACAGACCCCACAAAGAAGGAACCCCAGCCAAGAATCAAACCCAAGAACCTGCAGCTGTGAGGCAACAATGCTACTACTACACCATCAAATATCAAGCATTGCAACATTTACAAACCACAGATATTATGAGGAACAGATCAGATCGAATATGAGGCAAAAATCTGAAATTTTTTTACAAATGGTGGTGGGTAGGGAACTCAAGTCTTTAACACCTGCATACAGGGTACAGGGTTCAAGCCTGAGGCATTCCCTACCACACCACCATAAGCACCTGGGGCATTTTCACACACACACACACACACACACACACACACACACACACACACACACACACACACACACACACACACACACACACACACACACACACACACACACACACACACAGAGAGTAAAGCACAAGCACCATACACACACACTCCAGTAAAGCACAAGCACCATACACACACAAATAAACATTGTAAATTAAAAAGCACAAACTCCATACAAATAAACATTGTAAATTAAAAGGCACCTTACCTGAATACATCCAGCTAACGTACATCCTTCCCGCGCAATACTGAAGACCCGCGAGATCCCAATGCTCCATCCCGACGCCGACGAGATCCCTAATGCTCTGTCCCGAGTCCCTGCTGCTCCTCTTGCAGTCCGGACGCGACCCATAATCCTGGCGGGTCTGTGCACTGTAAAGTGCACAGGCGTCTCCTTGTGTCCCCTATGGGGACGGCCGGACTACCTTGAGCATGCGCATAGACCGACAGTAGTCGGGACTCGTCTATCTTGTGAAGTCCGCGAATTTTGAAAAAATAATTTTTTTTATTTTTCATTTTTCTTTCTTTCTTTTTTTATTTTTGAGGGGGCTGCAGTCCGGCAGCCCTATGCCACGAGCCGCCCCTGAGTGTACCAGAGAGTACATAAGAAGCAAGGATAACAAGAACAGCAGTATAACATTTCAGTTTAAAAAAAGGTTTTAAGTACAAGACCCACAGATGGATAAATACATGTATAACAATCTCCCAGAAAATAACAATATAGACTACTGACTGACTACTAAGAAAATGCTCAGAGGCAGTCTATTCAAAGAAAGTAAATGCAAGTTCAGTAAGGATATCGGCGAACACAATCATATGCTAATTATTAGGTTCCACTGTAATGGTTGCTGCATTCCAAAATGTGTAGGCTTAGTGGGTTTTCATGCTATCTTAGACAACAGAAATGATGGAAATATCATTACCCCCTTTTCTTTTGTGAGGCCACTTGCTGATTTCTAGTTGGTTAGAGAACAGTAACATGTTACAGCTCTGTGAGTTGTGCATTTATAAGAAAGTTAACATAGTATAGTTAAACATTATTGATGTATACATTTTAATAAATGTTTAATGCTTTACTTATTCACTGTCACACCTTGGCTATATCTTTTACATGCAGTCTTTGTCAAATGTCTTTACGGCAATATTTTTTTCTCTGTATTGATAAGTGCATTTATTAAAAAAAAAAGTCCAAGAACTGTGGCAGGAAAATGAAGACTCCCCTTGGAAGGAACAGAAAAACTGAAAGACACAAAATCCACTGGAGTCACCACACGGAGATAGTCACTGGTAATGGAAGCTTCTTTATTTGGAACAAAAACACACAAGCGCTTTCACGTAGCTGTACTACGCTTCTTCAGGTGTAATGAAACATTGATAAAAGCAACCTTTTATACAAAAAACTTTTGGCGCTCAAAATGATAAATTAAACACTAATTAGATAATTGCTAACAAACAGTCTTTCCCTGCATGTCCTTATTTAAAGAGACAGTACTAAAAAGGTTAAAAACAGATAAAAACAGTTTAAAAATCATGGCAAAAATACCTTAAGCGAACTGTACTAAAATAAACTGTACAAAAATAAAACAGTGAAACCTATCGATGTAACAGTATAAGCCAACTGAGGTTCTCACCTTGCAGCACTGAGAAACTATGCAGAATCATGATCAAAACACAAGGCATGAGACAGAAAACGGCATTTTCTGAGTGAGAACATACCATATTCCTATTTACAAATACAGCTAGGACATATTCCACGACTCCTACTGGAGTCGCTAACTGAACGCATACTTAATTCCTTTGTATATAGACTCCGGTAAACAAACAAACCCTGTATGCTATCTCACATCAAAATATGATTTGAAAAGATCTACAGCACAGGCAATACAGACAGACAGTGCAAACAATACGGCATATAGCAGTCCAAGAATAAAAAACAACAATTTGTTATTGCTGTTAAGAGATGCAGGACATATATTCTATTATACGGCTGATGGCGTGTTTACAAACACCTACGCCAACACAATATCAACTAGTACTGGCCATAATCAAAGCTGCATATGTGCCCTGTTCGTACCTCATATCTCACATTGGAAACGCCATCAACATTCACATAATCCCCAAAGCTAGATCAAGAAAGCGGTCACATATAAAGAGGTGTCACGCAACAATGTCCGATCCAAAACACATTGCAAGTGCAGACAAGGCAACAGAAAACAGTCCAGGAGTAAAAAATGTCCTACTAACAACTACGACTAGCAAGCACAAATTACACAGTCTAACAAGCATCTACTGACGCAGAACAAAACAACTACATTAATGCAATTTTCCGGTGGATCTCGGCCCCATCAAACATCATAAACCTACTGACCTGTATTAAGAAACCATCAGTCAAGGACTGAAACAGGGGGTATGAAAAATATATAAAACAAAAAACAACAAACAAATTACAAATAACAACCCACTCACCTCTACTAATCGCAGGCACTAGGATATTTCAACAAACAACCAATGACAGGTGTTCAAACAACTTCCGTTTGCATAAAGCCAACAGATTCAAAATCTGTCAAGAACCAGGATCCGGGCTGATGCTCAAGGATCCAAAAAACCTAACTATAATTTGAAGCAAGAAATACAAGGTAAAAAATGAAAATAACTAATATAGTATACGTGCTGAATTATCAAATGCTAAACTGAATAGGGACAGCTCTCTATCTCCTATGACATGCGCATAATGCGTTAAAGGGCTAGTAAACACAGCTGTAATAACACTACAGATGTCCAATCTCATCCAAAAAATGGACACACACTAAGAGCCGAAGTGCCAGATATACAGTAGTGCTGAACAATGTTAAAAAATGGATGACATTGTGTGCAGTAAATTAAGTACCTAGTCAAGTGTACTAGGAAATAAAGCAAAAATAAATATCAAAAAACCACTACTAGGCATGTGTAGTGCCTATAGTATCAAACCACAGACTTCCCTTGTATCATGTGTAAACCTTGACACAAGTATACAAAATTAAATGACTAAAAGCACGACAAAAAATCAGTCTATGACAGACTGATATTATACCTATGGGGACCAAACATGAGGCATATTAAATGAAGGAAAGTGACTGTGAAGCAGGAACACAGTCCACTTAAAAATTGAAAAGCTCTATGAATCCAAAACTGGAAAGGGGGAGACTGACAGGAAATCAGGCATGAAGACAAGTCTAGAAGACATAAGCAGTACTCAAACCAAATGTCAAGACATATACGTTTATTTCACAACTTCCTGCTGTTAAGGACAGGTTTAACAGATACGTATTGATTAATGCCTGGATGTATATGCGCTTTTAGAATAAAAATCCACTTAAGTTCCCTGACGGCCAGTTGGTTCATATTGTCTCCTTCCCTATTATTAACTGCCAACAACTCCAGAACCATAAAGCTGAAACTGTGTGCATTATGTTCCAAAATGTGCTTAGCCAAAGCATTACTTTCATTACCTTTCCTGATGTCATAACAATGGTTGTAGACCCTGTCACAAAGTCTTCTCTTCGTAAGGCCTACATAAAAGGCTTCACAAGAGTCACATGTGGCCAGATAAATGAGATTGGTACTGTTACAATCACTATGAAATATAGGTGTAAATATAAAGGAGCCATCTGGATGTGAAAAACAAACGTTCTTGGATATGTGTGGACACATGTGACAGTGTCCACAGGGAAAAGTCCCATGTGGGTCACTAGAGTGGCTGATTGACAGAGAGCTCTGCTCTAGGCATAAAGTTTGCTTTAAGTTATGACATGTTTTGTAACTAAACCTCGGGTGGTCCCCCACAATTTTCCTGGTGAGCGGATCTGTAACTAGAATGTTCCAATTTCTGCTGATAATTTTATTATGTTCAACAACGTCACTGGTGTACTTAGTGACATAAGTAAGTCTATCAGTATACCTGTTGTTATTCATTGTATGGAATGAAAAGCTACTCCTTGCAGAAGCAGAACCATCTGTCCTATTGAGTACTTCCATAATGACTTCCTGCTTACAATCATCTACTAACTTGGGGGGATATCCTCTTTCTTTGAACAAACCTTCAAGTATGTTTAATTCTAAAGACAAATCATTCTTATCACTACAAATTCTACAGATTCTGTACATTTGGCTTAGGACTATCCCTCTAAAGGTAAACCTGGGATGCATACTTTCAAACCGTAACAGGGTATTCCTCCAGGTGGGTTTCCTATATAAAGAGGTGACAATCTTGTTGGCATTAACTTCCAACTTCAGATCTAAAAAGTGTGCCTGAACTGGAGAAATTTCAGCTGTGAATCTTAAAAAAGTAGATGTCATTTCTAGTTCTGTAATGAAGTTCAGGCATTCTACTTTAGTCCCCTCCCACACAAAGAGGACGTCATCAACAAACCTCTTATACAATCTGACCTTGTTGTAATCTATGTGCTTAAACAGATGATTCAATTCCCAATGGGTGGACTACAAGGTTAGCGTAACTATTCGCACAGGGAGTGCCCATGGCAACTCCCCATTTCTGAAGGTATAACTGATCCTGAAACAAGAATACATTATTGTCAAGTATCATTTCAAGCAGACAGTTTATCAGAATCTGTCTGCTACTGCTATAACCTGAGTTACTAACAAGAATCTCTCTGATGGCCTGCAGTCCCAAATCATTGGGGATACTGGTAAAGAGGTTCTTGACGTCCATGGTCACTAGTAGCATTGTTGCCCCCCTCTCATCCAACACAAAATCTTTGAGAAACTCAATAAGCTGATAAGAATCTTTCAGAATAACTGGAATATCATCCACCAAAGGTCGTAATAGCCCTTCCACAAAGGAAGAAATGGTGGAGGTTATCCACCGTTCGCCTGAGACTATGGGTCTCATTGGTACTGGCTTAACACCTTTGTGTATTTTGGGTAATCCCTTGATGATAGGAAGGGTGGGGAACTCTATTAAAAAGTATTCATATAACTCACAGCTGATCTGACCACACATCAAAAGATCATATAGACTGTCATGCACCAATTTCACAATTTTTCTGACCTTTTCTCTAGAAATAATTTCATATACTTTGTCATCTAATAACATATTATTCATAGTAGTAAAATATTCTGAAGAATTCATAATAACCACTGCTCCTCCCTTGTCAGCTGGTTTAACAATAATATGTTCATTATTCTTCAGAGATTGAATGGAACTCTGTTCAGCTTTACTAACATTATAAAAACAACATCTTTTCTTATTGAGCCTAAACCATTCATAGAAGTCATTCTCACACATTTTCAAGAAACTCTCCACATTGTGTGGCATCATAGGAGTAAAACTGCTTTTGACTCTGAAAAAACTTTTTAAGGTGCTGGTGTCCAAAACATTATTATCTTTGAACAAAATCTTCAAAGAGACATTGCGGCAAAACAACCTCAAGTCTATTAAAATGTCACTTAAATAACTGACTTGTGAAGGAATAAAGTTCAGGCCTTTCTCTAAGAGGGAAAGATCTGATTCAGACAAAGTATAAGTAGAAATGTTGCATACTAGAGAATTCAGTCTTTTCTTTTCTTGGTGTTGGGGTGTTAAATTCAATTTCTTTGTTTCCTGGTATTGGGGTAATTTTCTACAGATCCCTTTCTTTTCCTTGGTCCTCTGCTGTTTGACCGGCCTCGCCATCCTGGCTGTTGCTTGACCGGAAAAGGTAAAAAGTGGTTACTGGCAGAGGACATATCCTTCGGTTTAGCACCTGCTAATAGGAACATTTTGGCTGCCTGTTGATTAGGAGGCGGAGTGTTGTTATCCAAACTTGCTTCATCAACAAAAGTAGAAACAGGATTAAAGGGCACTGATGCTGTATTAACCATACTATTGGCTGTGGAAAAAGCAGAATGGGCCAAGGTAGGTTCAATGGTGGAACTAGCTGTAGGCATCGATGGAGAGCTGGAAGCATTATTAGGGAGCCCATCATTACGTGTACTCTGCATACGTACATTCTCAGTTCGAGGCCATACGAAAATCTGGCCACTGGCAAAATCATTGGCATCCCTAATAAGTTTTTTATGTTTAACATCCTTGAGTCTTTCACTGAATGACTGTACCTGAACCCAAAGAGAATCTAGTCTCCTGGTGAAATATTCAGTCTTAAAGCGTTCAATAATAGCTGTATGCTGTAAATCTATCTTATTTCTTAACTCGGCTTCCAATGGAGAAAAATATTCCAACAGCAGATTAATATAACTAAAGCCTAATTGTATGTTAAGGTCCTGCCATTTTCTTAACAACAAGGGATGGCTATTGCCATAAGAAGGCATACAAAAAACACGCATGCCTCTAGGCACTATATTAAAATGTATGCATGCCTCTAAATGCAGTCTCTGCCAGGCTAGTCTCTGCAACTGATATAAATCATCTTGAAGCATTTTGAAAAGTCTATTAAACTCAGCAACATTCTCACCATTCGGTGTAGTTGGTAACACGTTTGGTTGATTTGTCAATTCCAGAGCCAATAAAGGATTCTCTTTGCAATGCTTGAGGGAATCCCAAGCCGATACGCCAGTAGTCCTCGTCTCTGGACGAAAATCCAACTCAATATTATTATGCTCCATGTGTCTAACCTGCAAACAGCACAACAACAAGGAAAAAAAGTCCAAGAACTGTGGCAGGAAAATGAAGACTCCCCTTGGAAGGAACAGAAAAACTGAAAGACACAAAATCCACTGGAGTCACCACACGGAGATAGTCACTGGTAATGGAAGCTTCTTTATTTGGAACAAAAACACACAAGCGCTTTCACGTAGCTGTACTACGCTTCTTCAGGTGTAATGAAACATTGATAAAAGCAACCTTTTATACAAAAAACTTTTGGCGCTCAAAATGATAAATTAAACACTAATTAGATAATTGCTAACAAACAGTCTTTCCCTGCATGTCCTTATTTAAAGAGACAGTACTAAAAAGGTTAAAAACAGATAAAAACAGTTTAAAAATCATGGCAAAAATACCTTAAGCGAACTGTACTAAAATAAACTGTACAAAAATAAAACAGTGAAACCTATCGATGTAACAGTATAAGCCAACTGAGGTTCTCACCTTGCAGCACTGAGAAACTATGCAGAATCATGATCAAAACACAAGGCATGAGACAGAAAACGGCATTTTCTGAGTGAGAACATACCATATTCCTATTTACAAATACAGCTAGGACATATTCCACGACTCCTACTGGAGTCGCTAACTGAACGCATACTTAATTCCTTTGTATATAGACAAACAAACAAACCCTGTATGCTATCTCACATCAAAATATGATTTGAAAAGATCTACAGCACAGGCAATACAGACAGACAGTGCAAACAATACGGCATATTGCAGTCCAAGAATAAAAAACAACAATTTGTTATTGCTGTTAAGAGATGCAGGACATATATTCTATTATACGGCTGATGGCGTGTTTACAAGTGCATTTATTACTTATTATCTTTGTCATTGTAGCCTTGTTGTGGTTGAAAAGGGTCCCGGGACCAGTTCACTTTCCTGGTTAACAGCATATAAATACAAAACAGAAAAAAAGTTGAACATGGCAGAAATAATTATGGAACTAGTAAAGCATTTTTTTTTTCATTTTGTATCATTCATGAGAAGAAATAAAAATTTCAACTGAAGGCATTGGGAAGTAGCAGACACACTTTAGAGTCCTTTCCAGTAGTAGCTGTACATAATGCAGCAAGGATCATTCACTGCAGTGAGTTTTCACACCTCAGGATGAGTATGTGTGTGGGGGGGGGGGGGGTTGTCACTTCCTTTAGAGCTGCAAAAGAATCCCTTTACAAGAGCCTGTTATTTACCTACTTTATTTTGCTGGAAGTAGCTAACATTTGTAGCATAGGCCAAGCTCACACAAGGAAACAGAAGGAGTATTAGATGCTTCACACTCCTGCCATTCTATCTTAATGGGATGAGAAAACACGACTAAATGTCTAACATGACTCATGTAAAGGGGACTTGAAATGTATTCTGGGAAGAAGGAATGAAAGCATTAAAACAAGATCCCATTGCTAAGGCAGAACCCCCATTGGCTTCCATTTTGTGGGGAAGCACATTACAATTGTAAAAGAAGCTCAGAAAACTGATACAATGAAAAAAAATGAGTTGTAAGGTAAAGTTTTCCTTTAAAAACATAGATACTTTTTTATAACTTTGGACCTTGTAAAGAACTGCTTTGAAAAGGCAAATGTATGGGAAGTTTAAATCCATTTTTAAAGTTTTATTTAAAATGCTGCATTTGAGACAGCTATGATAAGTATTACCTAGAAGCATTCTTAGTAATAAATCATGGTATACACAGCTGACATTTCTGTTAACAAGAATAAATAAAGCATAGTTCCTAGTAAGGCTTTCTTTTGAGGCAGTATTCTCAAGATGTATAAATTTGGCTTCTTAACACTTTGAGATTGTTGCATTCAAGAAGACTGACAACTTTGGACATGTTTCTTTGTTTTATTCCACAACACAATTTTAGCCTTCCTGCCTTGACCCCACATTTTAATGGGGTTCTTATAGCTAATCACTTTCGGAAAGTTTAATATCATGGCTAGTTGCTTTCAAATTTTACTGAGAATTAGGGATCCTACATCTCAAAAAGCATTAATGTGAGACATAGTCAACAAAGCCCAGTGGTCTGCTTCCATTTTACGTAAATCTAATGCAGGAATAAACATGTGAAAGATGGACTGTGTTAGAGTAAATTTGTAGTAGTTTTTGTACTCAAGTCATTTAGTCATGTCAAGTGATGGTCTACTGTGAACATTAAATGTGAAGCATTTTCATGCACTTTCTAAAAGTAGCACGGCTTCTGTTCTACAGTGTCATAGATGTTTACTAGGCTAACGACCCCAAGGGCCTTTTTAAGCCTAGCCGTGCATCCCAAATCTTTGACAAGTCCTGATACCTTTGATAAGTGTAAGCAAGGGCTTGGGAGATGAACCGTTTACAAGCTAGGGCCTGGAAGATAAACTATTTACAGGTTGCCTGTGTCCATTAGAGACATAGGTGTCAAACCAGGGATGAATTTCCTGTTCCCCATCCAGTTGTCCAGGTTACACTTGAATTGGGTTAGGGAAAAACTCTGCTTCACATGGATGGGGAGCCTGTTCCAGAGAAGGGGTAATCTCTGGTTACATACCTGTCTCTCCAGCAGTGTCATGATTTAAGGGGAGGCACTGCAGTGTACAGCTGGGTTATGCAGATTTACTCATCCCATTGTTTGTACACAAGTTGAGTTTATGTGCTGTCGTCTGAGCTGGAAGTTGAAGTTTCTAACTGTGAAGTAGGTCATCAACTAATGAGCTTTCTTTATGATGTAGGAATACCACTTTGTTTATACTATGTTTAAAAAAAGATGCACTCTGTAAACAGGGTGCCTGCTCAGTGTGTTTTTTTTTTTGGTCATAAAATTGAGTACTGCGTAGCAGTTTGTTTGCTTTAGTTGCAGATTAGAAATCTGAGTTGTTCTTTTGATATTTCCTTTCTTTTAGCTGAACATTTATGTAACTTGATATGGCAAACATGGCTGCATTACAAGTCCAGCAAAATCATGGGTTAAAATAGCTCCATGAGTGATGTCTTAGGATTTCTTATTAAAGTGCATTAAAACTCAACTTTGCAATCCTTTTTTTGTAACCATAGGAGCATTCCAGAGAAGAATTTTTGGATGTCCAGTTTGTTTTCCAGCAGGCTGCTTACAAAGACACATAAAGGACAGTCAGAAAGGGCAAACACTCGTATGAGTGAATGCTTTTTCCTGGTGTTAAACAAAAAAAAGTTCTTTTAAATGCAGTTTTTGATGACAGCCTTCTGTATGAGATCACATTTCAGTGTGGTAAATGAATTTGCCCTTATCCTGCTGTTGCGTGATCTCGAAGTTAGTATATATAATTAATAGGTGGTGTGGGAGTGCAGGGGGCGTGGCTTGTCCCCTGTAAAATTATTAGTTTTACTTTTTTATATTTTCGATCACTTTAGATTCACCCTAAAGTAATAATTTTTTGAACATTTGCTCTTGTGAACATTCAGTATTTAATGAGACATACACTTTTTTAAGCAAGAAGCATCTTTATTAAATTATCACTTATGATGTAGGTAGTCATACATTTATATAAATGAAAACAAACCATACTGACATAATCCCAGCTGCAAGCATTTTACAACACAACCGTATTGATATAATCCCAGTTGCAAACATTGTACATCACTTATAATCTAGACACCCTCCTCCTCCCCAGAATCACAAGATGCTTAATGGCTAGCACTGAGGAGACTGCTGTGCATATTACCCCTACTTCAGGCACATGTATAATATTTGACAGGAGATGGTTGCATGGGTTAAGAAGTGTTACCTTATTTAATGCAATATGATGCCAAAACAAGCCCTTTCAGAGACATTTCACACACTGAAGGTCCTTTGCCTGACACCTAGTCCCTCTTTCTTGCTCTTTCCTTGCCCTTTAGGTCAGGTGAGCATAGTATGCCTTCTTCCAGAGCTGGGGCAAAAGACTGTCTTTCCTTACTTTCTGAGTCCCCTTGGTAAAGGAATGCACAGTGTACCAAGGTCAGTATGTAAAAGAAAAACAGTCGAGGATGCAGGATGTCTCCGTATGGCTTAAAAATGGAAACGAATCCAATCCACAAATCACTTTTATTCAACAGAATAATCCAAAGCTGGTAAGCGCTTTCATCCCACAAATATAGAACTTCATCAGACGAAGCACACTTAAAACCACAGGTATTTAAACTAAATTAAGTTAATTACATGAGTAAAAAACATTTCATAACCACACCCCCTTAAAGTTATAGTAAAAAAAATATATATAGTAAAAAATTATTGTAACCTAGCATCTATTCAACATGTAGTGACAATAGACAAAAAATTTTTGCACCATAGATTTGGACCAATTCAAATATAAATATTAAATATATATTTGCCTATTACAGCAAAACTATGTACATATTGTTATTCAAAATTCAATAATATATTAATATAAATTATTAGATAGTTAAAAAGTTTTAAAAATGTTAAAAAAATATTATCTCATTAAAGCTTTTAGCCTTAACAGGGAACTGATAGAAATATTCTCATTCAATCCCGGCCAGTTGCTAGCATCTAACACCAACTGCCAGTACAGTTCCCTTTTCTCTAATAGAATAGAACAGGCACCCCCTCTTATTTCAGCAGAAATGTGTTCTAAAATGAAAAATTGAAATGAGTGCCCCTCATTCTCCAGCAGATGCTTACTCAATGCATTTGTTTCTTTTTTTCTTCTTATTTCATATAGATGCTCATAAACACGATTCCAGATTTGTGGGATGGACCTTATGAAAAAATTAATGAATTTATATAATTTATTGATTCAACAACACAGTTTTTTTTAAATTCACTCACAATTTTGATTTACACAAGATTTCATTTTTGGACATTTTGATAAATAATGATTACAATAATGGAAAATTTACTTCCAAAATTTACAGAAAGGAGACATATTCAAATTCTTTATTACATTATACCAGCACCTACCCTCAAAAATAAAAGAAAGCTATAGTTAAGGGTCAACTTGTCCGTTCTGCACACACGGTATCCAACTTAGATGATTTTTTTACTGAATGAGGAGTATTAAAAAATATGTTTGTGAAAAGAGGCTATCCATTGAAATGTATTACTGAAATCATATTGGAAGTGGCTAATAAGCGGGAAAGGAATTTTTACACCCCCCCCCCCTTTTAGCCGAATTTCCAACACACCAGGCCACCACAACAAATGAGGCTACGGTTGACCATGAAGGTGTGAATAGAAATTACAATACATCTTTTATTATGGTTTTTACTGTAGATATCTTTGAGTTAAAAAAACATTTTGGAGAAGAATTGGACCATCCTGAGACAAGATAGGAGCCTAAGACCACATGTAGATACAAGGCCCACTATGATTTACAGAAGAGGGAGGAATTTGAAGAGTTGTTTCAAAAAGAAACAGTGTTTAATGAAAAATAATGGTGGTTATATGAACAAGTGCGGAATGAGTAATTTCTGTAAATATATAAAGGAAGGATATGATTTTAAAATAAACAATATTACTGTAAGACTTAAAAGAAAATACAATTGTAATACTGAAAGGGTAATATATTGTGCTATGTGTGAACAATGTGGTTGTTACTATACTGGAGAAACAGATAGAAAGTTGAGGAATTGTGTATATGAGCATATATATGAAATAAGAAGAAAAAAAGAAACAATTGCATTGAGTAGGCACCTGATGGAGAATGAGGGGCACTCATTTCAGTTTTTAGTTATAAATCACATTTCTGCTGAAATAAGAGGGGGTGCCTAGTCTATTATATTAGAGAAAAGGGAACTGTACTGGCAGTTGGTGTTAGATGCTGGCAAATGGCCGGGATTGAATGAGAATATTTCTATCAGTTCCCTGTTAAGGCTAAAAGCTTTAATGAGATAATCATTTTTTTAACATTTTTAAAACTTTTTAACTATCTAATAATTTATATTAATATATTTTTGAATTTTGGATAACAATATGTACATAGTTTTGCTGTAATAGGCGTGCACACACACACATACACACACACACACACACACACATATATATATATATATATATATATATATACATATATATATACATATACATACATATATATATTTACATTTGAATTCATTCAAATCTATGCTGCAAAAAAAGTTTTGTCTATTGTCATTACATGTTGAATAGATGCTAGGTTACAATATTTTTTACTATATATATTTTTTTTTACTATAACTTTAAGGGGGTGTGGTTATGAAATTTTTTTTACTCATGTGATTAACTTAATTTAGTTTAAATACCTGTGGTTTTAAGTGTGCTTTGCCTGATGAAGTTCTGTATTTGTGGGACGAAAGCGCTTACCAGCTTTGGATTATTCTGTTGAATAAAAGTGATTTGTGGATTGGATTTGTTTCCATTTTTAAGCCATACAGAGACATCCTGCATCCTCATCTGTTTTTGTTTTAGTTCACAGTCTTTGTGTGTTCTCTCTTTTGGCACTATGTAAAAGAGCCAGAGAAGGATGATGAAACCTTTTTTGCTATCCCCACCTACACACAAAGTGACTCTTTCTTAGCATAGAGTGTCAGATTTAAATGACTTTGTGTCTCCACTGCCTTTTCTCCAAAATAGCCAAACCTTCATTTTAGGGAAGAAAATTATTGGGTTAACACTCTTCCTTCGAAAATGTTTTTTTCTAGATGCTATTTATGCTTCTGCTGCTGTTTAGAAGACTTTTGATGTCTACGGACCCCTGACTTTGTGGAATGAGATCCCGACCATATTACCTAGGTGCAGATTCCTATATAATCTTTGTAGGGCTCAGAAACCACAACATCTTTCTGCCATTGTTGGCAGATAAAGTAGTCCAGAAACTTGAACATGGTAAGAAAAAGGGATGTTTTTTGTATCAATCTGAGCATCATGGCCATCATTTGCATATTTCACCTGCCTCTTTCCATTCCTCCCTTGTGTAACAGGCTCTGGTGAACCCCTGATTGTGATGTTAAGTAGTTTGTAGTACATTCCTTTATAATGTCTCCATTTGTGAACTTTTACATACCCCACTGTAATTTTGACAGTGTTATGGCTAGGATGACATTCTCATCCCCCTCTTCTATGTAAGCCCATTTTCCAAAGAGGAAGATGCTGTCATGCAGAATGAGATGAGCCAGCATGCATCAGGTAGTTCTTTCCTCCCCCATTCCCCACAAGCTCAACCAGAAAGCAGGCACACTTTATAGGGGCACTACAGTTGTCTTTAATACCTCTCAGGACTGCTGAAGGCAAGAGTGAATGATAGGCTCTGGATGTGATCTCATATAACTACAGCTTAAAGCTTTTAGAACCTTCAGTTTCAAGCTGTTTTAAAAGACCAGTCTTGTTAGCAAAGCACCTGTCACAAGGCTGGATTTTGCTCCTCAACAGATCCATAATGCCTCTTCCTTTAGAAAGAGGAAGGGAATTATTTTCTCACCCCTTTGTCATTCCAAATATGATGGAATGGTCTTGTCCCATCCTTGAGCTTAGCAGCTTTAACAAGCATATCCAGTGCATTACATTCTAGAATGTGATTCCAGGAAGTCTTACCTCCCTTTTCTCAGGGAGCCTGGATGGGCTCCACATTCATTTAGTACTGCTGTTTCTTCATCTGCTTGCTTTTTTCCACATTACTTGCTAGTGTCATAACTGTGGTGACAAGAGGTCTTGCAGGAGCTGCATCACCTAGTGGGTTTTTTTTTTCGACTGGCCTCTGTTGGTTTCATTAGATGACTGTGTGGCAGCAACTTTTGGTGTGGTTATAGGACCTTGGATTACTTTTAACTGGGAACAGTTCTCTGTGGTCCCATCTCAGAAGAGTCTGTTCATCAGAGTGAAGGTGGATGCTGTTTAGTGCTGGTCATACTGCCTTGCAGAAAGCTTGTAGGATTTCATGGTTTTTGTCCTCTTGGGTGAAGTTTCAGAGGAGTCCTGAATTGTTCTGAGTGTTTTGGGTCTCCTGTTGCAATTTTACAGCTTGTTGGCACCCAGTTAGATAGTCCAGGAATCATGCAAGTGCAGAATGGCTTGGAGTTAGTTCAGAGAGTACATTTATAAGTTTATTATGAGATGTGGTGCAAAATGCTTTGGATAAATCAAGAAAGATAGGGGAGACTATTTTACCATCATTTCTGTGCTGATTTATGGTGTCAGTAAAAGTCAGGAGAGCTGAAATAGTACTGTGGAAGGGAGTGTTGGGTCTTTGTAGAAGATTATGATTTAGCAGGTAGTCTATAATTTATAAGTGAATGGATCTTTCAAGAATTTTGGACAAAGGTGACAAGATAGCTATTGGCCGGTAGTTATACAGTTCTCTTGAGCTGACCCCTTTATGTAGTGGGATAATGTGTGAAATTTTCCAGATTGCTGGAACGTGGTGTTTGGAGATGAATCTTTTTATAAGGACAGATACTGGGTAGGAGATGGTCTCTGCAGCAATTTTATGATATTCACCTGGTAGATTGTCAGTTGCTAGGGCTGTTGGTATTAGTTTTTTAAGCATTTTATTTATTGTGTTTGTTGGGACAGGTTGAAAGGAAAAGGTATTGATGTTTTTCTTAATATGGGAATAACTGAAAGAGGGATGGTGCTGCTATTTGAGAGAGCTAGTACCGTTTCAGTGAAATATTTATTAAATTGTGTAGCTATGGTATCTATGTTGTTAGAGGTGGATGGAGAGGGTGTACTGGATTTTCCTGGTAGAAGAATTTTATTTATTGCTGCCCAGAACTTTTTTGTATTATTTTGATGTTTAGTTTGGATGTTATGGTAGTATATTTTATCTATTTGTGTGTTGGACTTAGAAGTTCTTTGTATACCTGCTGAGCTGCTTGAGATTTGCTTTTTTCCCATCGATAGCAAGCCTTATTTCTCCTTTTTAACATTGATCTAGTTTCTTTGGTTAGCCAAGGAGCAAAGTTAAATTTAATTCTAATTGTTCTAGCTAGAGCTTGTACATTTTGTACTTTCGGGAAGGTGGAATTGAAGTATTCTACAGCAGATTGTAGGGGAGATGTTTAAGTGGTGACCAGTTGCAGTTGTTAAGGGTAGAAATAGTCTTGTTGACTGATGTTACTTTTATTCCTAATTAGCTGGTATGTGTTGGATCCATGGTTTCTGTTATAAGGTTATTTCTGTATAGAGTGGCTGTTCCACCCCCTCTTTTATGTTTTTGGAATTTCATTATGAATCTGTCATATTTCAGGAAGCTGTTTGGAAATTATGTTGTGGAAGTAGTCTAAAGGTAGATTGATATATGCAGTGTTATAGATTGAAGGTGGAAATGTAATAGCCATAAGTTTTATTTGTGGTGGATAGGGGAATGAGGTAGTATGAGGGGGTGTTGAGTAATTTAGGTGGGTGTGGTATGAGGTTAAATGTGCAGCTATTAATAGGCATATGAGAGTGGTAGTGTACACAGGTAACATGTTGTTGTAGTAGTATTAAATAGTGTTATAATTTTAGAGGGTAATAAAATTTAGAAGCAGTTGAGAGAATATAAAATTATTAAAGATAGTTGGCTTTGTGTACTAGTTTGGTTTTGGGAATTATGCAATTATGCAGTTACTTAAAGGATGAAGTGAGTGTTGTGTGCTTAGAGAGCAGGTAGGATTGGATAATTAATGAATGATGAAATGGAGATGGAAGAATGTGTGATTGGGCAATGGAGCAAGTGGGATTAGTTAATTAGAAATAAATGTAGGCATATTTTGGGTGGGTGAGGAATGAGGGTAGGGGAGTGAGCGCGAGCAAAGTGAGGGGGAACAGAGCAAGCAGAGCCTGGCTGTGGCATGTTCAAAAAAACAATCAGCAACCCTGGACCCTGAGTTTTGTGTAAACCTAAGGAGAAATACGTTTATATTGAACCAGTGTGGGTTCTGTAAGTATCAGTTTACTGCACTGTTAGACAGGATAAAAAGGTACCTTATTAACTAAGAAATAGAGTTGTGGGCTTAAATTGCTGTAGTAGAAGACACTAATGTTAATTGGGGCTATAAAAGGTATGCATGAAAGAACTGAATTAAGTTGCCAACCCTAACAGTGTGCACGGCAGTGGCAGGTAACACTGTTCTTTAACAGTGGTGGATCCAGGAATTTGCAAAGGGGGGGGGGGTGCAGTCTGGTTAGTTAACTACCGGGGTGGAAGCGGGAAAGTGATGGCAGAATGCTGCTTAAGGCTAGAGGACATACCTGCCCGGGACACGTAATCAACAAGCTCAATCAGGTCACTCTTCGTATAGTTCAGAGAGGTATGTCTCAAGTCATTCACGCCAACATGGACTATGACAGAGTCATAACAGTAGCTGTTGGTGAGCGACTTGAGTGCATATGTGATGTGGCAGATTCTGGCACAAGACAAACAAGTAATCATGACTTTCTCCTTATCCAGCCTGGTAAGAGGCACATCTGTGTGTCTCACAATGGAGTCTCCTATGACTAATATGTTGGGTTTATGGTAAAGCCTTAGTAGCTGTTGAGGCACAGGTGTGTGGACTATGTGTGGTATGTGGTGTGGAGAGCTGTGGAGATTGCATGTGTTTTTGCCTCGAAGGTCTCCTTTGTTTGGGTATGTTTATGTGGAGGACCTCCCCATATGTAGGTGTGTGTTGTGTAAGTGTGGGTGGTGTTTGAGGTGTAGTGATTGTGTTGACAACCTTTTCGGTGCCAGATCTACTAGCTTGAGGGAGAGAGAGCTTAGGAACTCTTGTTTATAGATACATTTGTAATATGACGGCTGGTGCAGTATAAACTCTGTTCATATTTGTTCATGTGAGTGACCCGAGTGAAGTACAAAACACATAAGGGAAGTTTTAGGCGTAATTGAATATTCATGCACTTTTTCACTTGTAATTTTGTGTGATTGTTCAGGAGAGAAAATTACAACAGCTGTGATTTGACGCAATAAAAAATGTAGCTTAAAAAATTGAAAACTCCCCCTTCCCTCCTAAAGCATCACTGTAAATATTTGGCAATACAAGAAAATAACATACAGTACACAGTTCTAACAGTATCTTGGCCATGTATAAGTACAAACCACACTGCTGATACAAGAATACAAATATTTCAAGCACAGGCAACAGTGCCCTTCTAGCCTGCCAGTATACCACAATGATCATTCACACAACAAGTGTCAGGGTTGTTCTTAAAAATATCTAAACTAGTGCTTGCTTTAATGTAATTTTGTAATATGTTCCATGCATCAGCTACTCTCAGAAAGCCAATGAATACACTTCTCATTCCTACAAAATCATCTACATAGGTTTTCTGATGATTCTGTACTACTTTTGATAACTTCAAACATTCCTAGAGGTAATATTTTCTAAATGCCCTATATTGAATACACTTTCCTCTTAAATTTCTGTATGAGATACTGTACAAGTTCAGATGATTTAGGCTTTCATAATAACTTAAATTTTCATATCCATTAATGTCTTTGATATAGTTCCAATGCACTCTTTCCAATTTACTGATGCTTGTTTTCTTACAAGGTATCCATATTGCTATTCTGTACTCAAGGTCTAATGTAATTAACAAATATTTCATCATTTATGATTTCCTTGACTTCATAAACATTTTTCTACAATCTACAGTTGTATAACTATCATTAACCAATTTGTTGATGTGATTAGAAAAACTCAAAGCTGAATCTAGCCATATATCTAGATCCTTAAATGATGCTATAGTTTCAGTCAATCAATCGTGTGCTGTATTTACTTCTATTTCTCGCAAATCTCAGATGCTTAGATTATCAGTATATTACTCTCCTGGGTCCAAATGGTCAACTTAGTCAAGTTCTTTTGTAAACATGCCCTATCTGTAACCACATAATCAGATTACCCATTTATAAGTTATCTGCATATAGACTGTAGAACATCTCAGATAAAAAAGATGGATCTGAAAGATACAATCTAAACAAGTATGGACCTAAGACAGATTCCTGTTGGACACCCCAACAGTAACGTAGAATTTTACCTTTTCAATTTGTGTATGATACTTGCCATGTCGTATTTGTAAGCTATTTAGCTATCCATCTTATCAAGAATACATCAGTGTCTAGTTGCTCTAATTTATTGATCAGTGTTGTGTATGACCGTATCAAATGTTGAACTTAAAATCTAAATAAGTTAAATTACAGCATTTTTTTTTCATTTACAGCTACTGTATTGTTATAGAACATCAGTTTGAAAGCTGTTTATAGATCTATTTTCAACATATGCATGCTGATATATGGTTTCAAAGTACAAGCTGTTCATATTATAACATTTTATCCAAAATAACCTTTTCCATTATTTTCCCCACAATTTTGAAAATAAATATATGGGTCTGTATGATTCTAGGTTTGTCCTACCCCCCTCCCTTTAAGTTAGATTTAACAAATGCATGTCTCCAATCCTGAAATCTTCCCATATTTAAATGGCCTAGTTAATAACTGATACAATACTGTAAATTTCATGTCATTATTAATTCCATCTTCTCCATGTGCTTTGTGCCAAGTATTGTGTTAGCTTACAACCTCTCATCCTCCAAGTACAACAGTAATATTTAAAAGTGAAGTATATGATCAAAAAGAGTACTTCTTTGTTTACTTTTCAGAGTATTCAATCGGACCTAAGCAATGCTTACAAAGTAATCACACAAGTCAAATTATGTGACACAGTATTACGTACACTGCACACTCTACATGATACATAAATTACTCATCCATGTATACAGTGAGAAACAAATTAGTCATACTTTTTAAATTATATTTATAAGTTTGAAAACATTCACACTAAATTTACTTTTGCAAAATTGATCAAAATATCAAGGTAATTCTCCACTGCCTCTCCAGTAAAACATGGTCTGCATTCAATATCAGTAGAAAATGTTACATAAAGTAGTAGCTGAGCATAAACATAGCTTGTTCAAATAGAAAACAGCATACTTATGATACAGAGTGAAGCAATATGATAAAATGAATAAGTCTGACATTATATACTGTGGTTGGAAAATCAGAATTCATATTAGCATCAGCAAACCCCCCCCCCCCAAAAAAGAAAGCAGAATTTGCATTAAAAAATAGGTAATTGACTTTTCACTTCCAATGTTTTTTTTTTGCAGCTGCTTTATAAGTTGCTACAAATTATAGTCAATGTTTTTTCTACACCTAATCAGTTTATTCATGCCTGAGCAAAGCAGTTTTGTAATTTGCTGTAAAGCATGTGTGCTATTTATTCAGCAGATAATACATTTTATTCAGACCTCTGGTACAGTGAACAATGATTCCAAACCTTCTTATGCTTTTCTGCCACCTTTGTACCCATTCCAACACATACACACACACACACACACACACACACACACACACACATGCTCAGGCTGTTATGAAAAGTAAAAAAAAAACTGCAGTGTGTCAAAGGGGGCAGAAGAACTTAACAAACGAAGCTGATACCATGAGAAGCTTCTCTGTTTGCTTGCTTGTGCTAAAATAGAGATGGACAGGACAGAAAAGAATAGCAACTCTACCCTGTGTGTCTGGAACTGTATAATTGTAATTATCCTGTGACCATTGAGTGTAGTCTTGTATTAAGGTGCTTGATGTACAACCAGATGCTTCATGCCCTCAGTGCCGAAAGTGTTTCTTGGTCAGAAAATACACACGTACTTTATATCCCTGGTTCAGGTGAAGTTTAGCACATACCTGTTTCACAAGTTTGAGAAATATAGCGCGCCGGTCTCAGGACTAATGCCGGTTGCTCTCAAACCAAGGCTAACCTAAGAATCATTAGGTGCGCTTAAGTATTCTAATTTTACTTGTCAAGCAGCATGCAGAGATGAATGTCTCGTATGCTATTTCACAGCAGCAGTTTTATATGGTGGCAAATAAACCTTTCATTTGCATATCAGTGTTGAGTCTGAATAAACTGGGGACTAAGGCTTTGTTAAGACTGTTAGATGTATTTAGTCAGCAACAGGATAATTGTTTAATATTGCAGTACAGTGCAACTCTTTTTCATAGCACGTCGCACAACTGAAGAATGCAGCTGCATTTTTTGCAAAGGTTACAGAAGGCACGTAATTTTAAATTGCTCTTAAGGGAACAACTTCTTGAGCCCACTCTCTTTATCTACTTGTAACGATCTTTCAGCTTGCTAAATCTTATTTTTAAGATCACCTTATCTGAGGTCACCAGACACCAACTGTAAAACCAAAATGTAAACAAGTGCTCATAACCATGCATTATAATGCTTAGTGAGTACACTCCTTTCATCAGACTTCCTAATGCTATAAGTATGTTCACGAACACACTCTGAGTTATCAGTCCATCTTGCCTACATAAAAGGAGGGCTGTGCTGAGCCCTAGAGTTTGTTTTGTTGGGTTGTACTGTAGTTGTTCCTTTCTACATAAAAGGAAGTACATAGCACTGCATCTCACTAAATACACTAGCTGCTGACTGCTGCACTCAGCATGTACATGCAGCTTAAATTCCTTGCCAGTGTCAGGGTATACAAAAATACACCTACTATCAATATAGGAACATGCATTCAGGATCTACATTTAAAGGTATCTATATGTTGTGAATATAATGCTCCATTAGTTTCCTGCACATGATTTTTATAACACAGCATAAGTTTAAAGATTTTTTTTATTCTTAAAGTAAAATGTAGGTTTAGATCCCACCACTTGATTTATCTTGTCCATCAGCAGCCACTATAGACCAGTGGTGACTAAAGATGTCACAGATAGAGCTGACTGGCGACTAAAGATGTCACAGATAGCACTGACATCTGAGGAATATGACAAACGCACCCTGATTTATTTTTTGATGACCCCCTGGCCAACAATAAATGGAGAAACTTCCAGTTTATCCAGAAAATAAGGTCTCGCTCTGCCCTGTCTTTCTAATATGGCATGGTCCAATTGTTTAGTAACCTCTAAAAAGTAAATCCGAAGTTGCTGCATTATTCGTGTGTTTCTTTACATGTGAATGAATGCTATTAAAATTAATTGAATTGTTTTGTAGCATGTGAATGCATCACAACTCGCGGTCAGTTAAGACTAGAGAACTGCATACTCTGCCAGTAAAACTGTGGCACCTTGAAAATTGATCAGTCAAAACTAAAGAATTAGCAGATTACCTCAAAGCAGATCACTCCCTCATAGTAGAAGAGTGGTTTGTTGTTTGTCCAGCTGGTATTTTTATTTTAAAATTAAACTAGATTGTCTAGTGACAGCAGCTTCTATCTCAATGATTATTGGTAGCTTTCACCAACACACCTAAATTACAGGGAAGATGCAGTTGGAGGAGGATATATACCTCAAAGCAGATCACTCCCTCACAGTAGAAGAGCGGTTTGTTGTTTGTCCAGCTGGTATTTTTATTTTAAAATTAAACTAGATTGTCTAGTGACAGCAACTTCTATCTCAATGATTATTAGTAGCTTTCTCCAACACACCTAAATTACAGGGAAGATGCAGTTGGAGGAGGACCGTTGTAAATGTTATATAAAAAAAAAATCATCTGACTGCAACCTCCAGTCGCATCTCCAGTGTATTTGGGGCGTTGGTGACAGAATTCTTTGGAGAAAATGCACCTGAAAGAAAGTTGAAAAAGGCCGGCACGTGCCCCTGCCTAAATCCGCCACTGTTTAGAGTTATTTTAATTTTATAGTACAAAGTTAACCTACACTAGCAACAGAAGTTGAGCTTCCTTTTCGCTATTTCAGGTGAATCCCGGTCTGCTTTGAGAGTTTCAGATGTAAGAGAGGTTTCGAATTCAGGCTTGATGGCTTTTCAGGTGTCAGAGAGTTGGAGAGACTGCACTCCACTGCTTTTTCTCTCCCCTCTGTAGAACACTATTTATTTTATTTCACTATCTCACTCTTTCACAAATACAAAACGCCTTAAAACTTCTAAAGATATTTTACGCCACCCACTTGCATGATATGTTGTAGACAGCTACCTCCATTGTCAGGGTGAAATTGCTTTCAGTAGAACCCATTACTGATGATCCCATGGATGGCTCAGTGATAGGTTGTGGACCCCTTCTAGGCACATTTTTGATGCAGGGCAGATGGACCATCCAGAAGAGGGTAATGCTTGCAATCTCATTTGAGTAGTGTTTTTCATCCGCCTAGTTCTAGAGTTAGAATTGAGTCCAGAACCTTTCTTGTTTCTGTCTGAGACAACTAGACCATGATGTAGTTCATGCACAAGGAGGAGCAGCACATACTTCTTGTACATAGAGAAACTGTGTGCCTGGCATTGGGCCATAGACCTGGACATCTCTTGTATAATTTTAGTTGCAACATCCATTGGAAGGTGAGGATAAAAGGTCTGTTTGGTTTAGATCTGTGAAAGGGGCAGCCAAAAGCTAGACTGCTATTTAATATAGACTGGTATTGCAGTAGTACTTACAACTTGGATTTAAGCCACAGAAGGTATGATGTCCAGCCTAACTTCCTGATTTCAGCTCTCTTCCCCTTCCTGGCTGGGCAGACAACCACCCATTAGGGATGTCAGGATATTTCCTTTATAAATGTGATGCAAACTAATTCCATGCCAGCTATATCCTGCCACAGTTTGTGGTTTATGTACCATATTTGTGTGTCCATAGTCTGGCATTGTCTGGCTTGCTGTGGAGCTCAGTCTGATAAATACCCATTTGGGGAAATTTGTTTTCTTATTGGTTATTGTCTTTTGTTCAGAGCAGTTTATTGTATGTAGTTTAGAAGGGTCAGATAATGAATAAGGTGTTTTAAGGCATGTCAGTCCCTAAGAAAGAAGGCAGGTGCTCCTGCAGTAGACACAGTTGTCATAGATTGTACATTTTCTGTTGAGATCTAGGGCATGATTCTGAGAGTTAGAGATTTTTGTCAAGGGTTTATCACAAAAACTGTTGATAAAAGGAGCTGCTCCTGTAGCATAGTGGGATAAAGCCTTAAGTGTGGCCCTGTTGATCCTGGTTTGATTAGCTGCTCAGGTGACTGACAGAGTGGTATGGAGGGATGGATGTGCCCATCCAGGGAGGAAGTCAGTTGCTAGTGTATCTCCCTAAGTGGAGGTGTCATCCAAAGAGGGCAGTTGCCATCTGATGCAACCAGCAAGCATGGTGGCAGGGAAAAGGAAAAATGGGTATAGCATGTAAAGTACTGCTGCCCCCTACATACATACATATACACACACACACACACACACACACACACACACACACACACACACACACACACACACACTCACTCACTCACTCACTCACTCTGGATGAAAGCACAGACAACCGTGCCCCCAGGATGCCCTTAAGGTCCTCGATCAGCCCAAGCAACACTGGAGCTAGTAAGGCGGGGGAGTGTAGAAGGATGTTGGTAGGCCTGGCATGGATATGGTTCACTTGGGGCTGGGCTAGTATAAACGAGGTGTGAGGGGACCAAAAAAAATTGTAGAAAAAAGGAGAACCATATTGTAACTGTTTAGATTGGAAGAAACTAGATGCCTAGACTTGTACTATGATAATATAATCTAGTTTGTCTCAAACATTGGATGTTCCCCCTAAGAAGTGTTTAAAAAAGCAATCTAAGTAGGAGGTAGTCAAGAGAATCTGGTTATGTGATAGTGGCATCCAATGTCTCTGCTCGGCTTGAGGGTGAAGGTCCTTGTGAGATACTTTCACAGCCACTGACCCTTGCATGTCAAGGACCCAAGGCTTTTGGCAGAGCCCTTTGGGAGTCATCATACCTGTGGGTCAAGGTGTGTCCCTTCAAGCTGATTGCTCTTACTTGGAGCTCAAACTAGTTGTCTCATTTCAAACACTTGTGTTTGAAGCATATTGTTCTTCATTTCAGAAGGGGCAGACAGTGTACTGATTATTCAAGTCTGGGAGTGGACAGCTAGGGTTGGAGCAAGGAGGTGTGGTAAGCCAGTCCTTGGTACTTGGCCTCAAACAGCAGTCCCACTTAGGAAGAATCAGAAGCTCAAGTACAGGAGGGTGCTCACTTCCAGTTCTCTGTAGTTGCCTGGGCCTCAGACAGCAGGTGAGTCCCTATCTACCCCACTAGCTGCTTTATCAGGAATGATTCTCCCTGACTCGTGGATTGAGCCTAAATTCAAGCGCAGATCAACCTTCAGTGTGTGGAGTCACCTCTGCCAAAAGAAAGAGTGAACCCTGCTCTGATAGTGATGGAAGAGGACTGAACTCCTGTTTCCCTATGTCTTCACCTGTTTGGGTATGACACAGAGACTGATAACATCATATCCTGTGCTTCAGTCACAGAGGAAATGTCTCTTGGAGTTGCACTTTACAGTATAAAAGACTGCTTCATATGAGAAGCTAAAAGTATCAGATGTCCAGGAGCTGTATTTTCATTTATTGGATCTGGATGCCTGTAAAACTATGGTAATTCCTCCATTCCTGGAAGCTTTAGAGAATGCATTCTTAGCAGCATTTAAGAAACTAGATACCAATCCCACTGTTTCTAAGAAGCCTAATAGATACTACAGGGTCTAGGAACCCAACAAGTTAATTTAAAAAAAAAAAAAAAAAACTATGGTGAATCCAGCAATAGAACTAGTGCAGTGCCTGCTCCCATACTCTTCCCACATGAAGAAAAGCAGAGCACTGGGCTGATTTAGGAAGAAGGCATACATAGCTGCTACTCTGGCCTTTAGAGCTATTGTTTGGCAGACTGCTGCAACCAAATTGTTCTCCCAGACCAGAAGATGGAGAAAACTTAGGAGGTGGCTAATTGGGATCTCACCCAGAGAAACAGTCTGAAGGCTAAGCACTCCATCAGGTTGGGATATGGTGCTGTGTTTGCAGCATCTAGTGTGGCTGTGGGGTTGTTGATTAACATACATGATTGGTTGAGGCTATAATTCCCATCAGAAGATGTCCAAGTGCAACTTACTCATGCTTCTCTGACTAAGGAGCTGCTCTTTGTAACTCCCTCATGCCCCCTTGTCTGACAATATTTTCTCTTCTAAATGTGGGCCCTACATAGAGAAGACAAGCAAACTAAGGGGTAAGAAGGGTTAGTATAAGACAAGATGTCGGAGAGACCAGAAGGGGAAGTCTAGGAAGAAACCAGGACTATATGTGACTTCTAAGTTTCATACTTCACAAAACTCCCTACCCAGCCATTGTCTCTTACCCATTCAACCCACCCCAAAGGTAGTAGAAGGGTAATCCAGCGTGTAAGAAATCAAAAAAGCATGACAAAAATGAATACTTCAGGTAATTTCTCAGAGTTACAAATTACAGTTCCTAAGAAAGTCAGAAATGTCTGGTATTCCACCTTTACCATGAGACCAAGTGCATCTGGTCTCCCATCTTACTAGAATTTGTGCAACTAGGAGTCACAAAACCTGTACTAAAAGAGGATCAGAACCAAAAACTCATGTTAATGCCTAGAAAAGAAGACCCATGGAGGCCGATCTTAGACCTGTCAAGGCTAAATATCTCAGGGTTCCAAAATTAAAAATGCTGGCATTGCAAGCCTCCTTTCTACATCTCTTCTCTCAAGCCCTCACAATTACTTTGGATGTCAGGGATACCTGTTCTCATATATATATATTTATCTACTGGGACTACAGGAGCTTTCTCTCAGATTCATAGTGGGAGCTTTTACCATCAGTGTACCGCCTTATCATTTTTATTGGATGCTTCGCCTGGGTTTTTACATATTGCCTGGCTCCAGTAATCACTTATTGCAGATCCAAAGGCATTCACATTTACCCTTACCTGGATATCTGTCTCAGACACTATCCCTGGAGGAGGTGGAGAAGATTCTGCAATTTACCATGGACTGTTTTCAAAACGTATGGTTTTTCTTCAGCGACCCCACGTCAGCTCTTATCCCTAGCAAGCAAGTGATGTTCTTTTTGTCTTTACAAGATTCCAACATTCAGAGGTCTTACTTCCCCCATTTAAGGTGGGCTTTCTGGCTCAGTACTTCCAGGAGATGATTCTTGAAAATTACAGCCAGGGAACTCCTGAGAGCAATGGGTTTCATGGCTTCTACAATTCTCATGATCCCCTTGGCCTTCCTGCACATGAGAAAATTCCAGTGCTCCTTAAAAGTACTTGGAACCAACATTTAAATGTTGCCAGAGATTATCCCCTGCACTACTGTCCATCTCAAATTGAAATAGTGGTCCAACCAGAGCAGACTGAATCAAGAGGTACACATCAAACAAACTCGCAATAATCAAATATTAACAACAGATGCTTTCCAAAGTGCCAAGGGGTTTGGGTTGCATCTCAAAGGAGGAAACATAAAAATGTAAAGGAGGTGAAGACCCTGATTAAGGTGATCAAAGTCTTCAAGCCCATGTGGAAGAAAAGAGTTTTGCAGGTGACAACAGATAACACTACTGTAATATGGTACGTCAGCAAGCAAAGGAGGATTTGTTTTTACCCATTGTGCAGATTGGCCGTGACTGCATAAGAGTTAGCTATTCAATCCCAGATGACACTAAAGGCAGTCTAAATCTCATTCCAGCTGAACTCAGTGGAATATCAACTAAGTTGATCAACTGCAGGTACCCCAATAAATGTTTTTCTCCATAGTGTTCACCGATGAGGTGTCCGAGAAGAAGCTCTCTTTTCCTCTCAGCAGTAAGTAGTACAGGATGTTCTGCTCCAGAGCACAGCACAAAAAAACTTAAGCAGTAGATGACTTTCTCTTTAGATGACATGTATCTCTGATCCCCTTCTGTCCAGGTGATCCAAAAAAGCAAGGGAAGATGAGTTCAGGGTGCTGTCAACAGCATAAATTTTGCCCAGATAGTATTTTCTTTCTTGTTATTCAGATGTCCTAAGTAAAAACCCCACTTTCTGTATTTGCAAATGGTCCTCTGCTGCAGTCCACTGCCTGGGTGGTTTAACTCTCTTGCCCTTCAGGCACCAGTTCTGTGAGTATGTATTGCTCATACTTCAGGAAGATAGGAAGACTGCCAAAAATGGTACTGCTATGTGGAAGAGCTTTTCCATCTGGTGATACAGCAAGGATCAGGACCCAAGTCCAGGACCAATGTCCATGATTTATAATACCTTAAATGAGGTGTTCAGTTTAAGCTTGGCACATACCTCTATGAATGTACATGTCTCAGCTATTTCAGTCTGCATGGTTATAGACCCCCCCAGCAGCCCTTTAACCTATTAAAACTTTTCCTGAATGGAGTCCATCTAAAACTACTAAGAAAGGCTATTGCATCTCCATAAGATTTGAAATATGTCCTGGGAAAGGTAACACAACCCCCTTGGTGTGTACTGCCTCCTCTCCCCCTCAAGTAGCCATTATGGAAAACAAATGTACTATTTCAGAACTACAGGCCCTCATCCCATAAGGGTAAGATCAGTCTTAAAATCAACCCTATATTTATGCCAAAAGTAGTGACTGAGGTCATCCTAAACCAAACTATCAAAACATATCTCTTCCCAAACCCGCAGAATAATGGCAAAAACTCTTTACTCCTTAGAAATGCAGTGGCAGCTGTGCTTTGCTACCTAGATAAAACCAAGAACATCAGAACCTCAGATCAGTCATCTTTGTCCTTTGCATACAGAGAGATAGAAAAACATTTTCTAAGCAGGTAAGTCTCTTAAGTGGCCAACGGATTCCATTTAATTCTGTTACTGTCCTCATGAAAAGAAGTTGGAAGTGACTTTGAGAGCCTCCAACACTAGGGGTACTACAGCCACTGTGGCCTCCCTTAGGAGTTGTGAGTGCAAGCTATTCTTTAGGAACCTACCTGGGCATCAGTCCACCATTTCCAAGCGCTATAGACATTGCTTCCAGGGCTGTGGCTGGATTTGTAACTGCTTTTTCTGCAAGTCTCTTGTAGTCCATCCATATCAGTCTACTTACCGTAATCTCCTAAACTCTCTAGACTTATCCAGTAATAAGGACTACTGCAGCACTAATCTCTGTGAAGAACATAATATAGCTTTTAAGGAGCTTTTCTTCCCTGGCTATGCTGAAAATGGGCCAATTCTGGCCCAGTCAGACACTCCTGGCAAATATAAGTAAATAAAGTTGTTTAAGAGCTTACCATAGTGGTAGATGTTCAGTTAGATCAGTGTTGTGGTACTGATTCCGTCACACCATTCCCTCATATCTTGTTGGGCATCTTTGGCTGGGGAGGAGGTTCCCTATCCCTATGCATTTATCCCCTTCCCCCTTCTCTCTTAGGGCCTTTGACCTACTAAGGTCTGGATAGTCTTTGGGAACCTTATTTTTTGAAGTGTTTAATTCAGCAAATGCACAAGTTTGTCCTTATTTGATACAACCTTATTTAGGATTTAGCAGAGTGGATATCTTGTAATACTGGGAAAGAAAGTTGTAAAATGGTGTGAGCAGATGTCAGATTTATACAGGAATTGTCGATGTCTACTTGCTCTAAAGGGGGAAGGGAGAAGAGATGTAGTATTGGTCCAGATGTTTGACCTTCTGCCGCTGAAGTCCCAGCAGTAAGGACAATTACAATAGTGATCTGCTGAAATATGTACCATTATGGTAAGTTCTCACACAGTTGTACTTTCTCTGGTTGCAGGAGTGCAGTCCATCCTCAGTTCTGCTTAGTTCTTCAAGGCAGAAGGGATTCAGTACTGGATTTGCTGTGTTTTCCCAAGAAGCTTAAACATTTTGCATGCTTTTCTGCCATTCTATCTCAGTTCTGCATCTGCTGCATAGCTCAGGAAGAAAATACCAAAGTTCATCATTGTCTTCCCTATGTAGCTGAGAAAGAAGTTGTTTCTGGTTCTCAGGCCCCTGACAGTATGGTTCCATCATGGTGCAGTCAGCTTCTGGCCCCCCTTTTCATAATGAAAGTGTTAAATCACCTTACCCTGCTTGGACATTCATCTTAGGTTTCAGAGGTGACTGAGGCTACGGAAAGCCTTTCATTTGCCACACTTGTTGGAAGAAGTTTTCACTGTAAAATAAGAAATATCTTGTCTGCTTCATTTGATTACTTTGCACAGGCTTCTGACCTATATCAATCACCTCTTTAACTTTAGACTTATTTCACAGTCGGGCCGTATGTTTGTATCATTTTTACACCTCACGACATTGGGAGGTCAAAACTGTAGCCTGACACTGGGTTGTCAGGAAGTTCCTCAAGGAGGAAGTGTTCTTCATTTTCATTCACCTTTGAAGAACCCCTCTTCTTGAGACATCAACTTCTTGGTCAACGGGGCCACCTCTTTTTGAACCAACAAGTTTGTAATAGGTCATTCTTGGAAACTTTTACCTGTACCTGTCAAATTTTGGAACTTCAGGCCCTTATTTGAGGTAATGATGGAACCATATTTACCTAGCATATCTTTCTGTATTAGAAAAAAGATTATCTTTTTTAGGTTAAGCAAGATATTGTTTGTTTCTTAAAATTAAAAAAAGTTTGAATTTTTGAGTTTTCATAAGATACTGTTATAGAGTCTTTCAGGTATTGTAATTCTAAGTTATGAAAGCTTGTATAATAATTTCAGAGGCTGTGTGATTTTGCTATTTGAACCTTGGTTAGAGTTGAAGTAGGCATGAGTGCGGGGTAGTCCTCAAAGTTATAACCTGCAGCAAGGGGCCTTACAAATACACGCGGTCTTTCGGAGTTATCCTTTTATTACACAAGTAGGATTTTCTGACTTGAATAAACAAAGCAAAACAAAAAAGAATTTGACTGGCATACATGAGCTTCATGCTAAAAATACTGGTTTATTAAATGTTAATACACAAGGCACAGCAAAACACTATAACTAAGCACTTCCACCTCAACAGGCATCATCAGAGTCATGTGCTTTCATTCAAACACACCTTAAATACTATACGTCACTTCCTCTTTTCCAGTGCCTTCAGAAATTTAACCCTTGCCATACCTAAACTTTTTCAATTCTGTTGATAATTTCACTTGGATCAAGGAATACAGACATAAAAAATGCATGAAATAAAATTAATGAAAAATGAAGAATAAAACTTCACAAAACTATAACAATAACAAACGTAAACATCAAATATATGTACTGTTGTGGCTCAGTCCTACAGAACTAGCAAAATCACAATAAACAATATTTCTAAAAACTATTTCTAAAATGATAATTCCATAATGCTTACATGCATGTCCATAACCTAACACAGTTTCCTCTTTTGTTTTAACACACTGGCTATAGAAATATTTTCATTAATTCCAGGTTGCACCTTGGCATTCAGTCTAAGTTGCCATTTAGTTTCCTTGATTTCTGTACTTGTGGTGACTGCGTGTTACTTGTTGTGACTGCCTGTTTGTGCCTTCCACTTTTTACTTTTATTTATTATTTCCTTGATTTCTATGTCTAACTTGGGGTCACCCCCTCTTTCTTCTCTGTAGGACCTATCAATTACAAAAAACAAAAATCTTTTGTAATTTGAACATACAGATGAGTGTAGGAAAAGTGATCTGGATGTTTTCTTGTTTTTAATCTCTCTCGTGTACTCAGCAATCCTGTTGCTTAACCGCCTAGTGGTTTTTCCCACATAGAATGTCTGACAGGAAATGCACGTGGCCACCTAGACCACCATCTCAGTGTTACAATTACACCTTCCGGGGCATTGTAGGTTCCTATGAAAACCTGCAATTTTTACGTACGGCCCATCGTTGATGTACTTACACCAGTTACATGCCCCACATTTACTCATTATTGAGTTGTAATTTCCCCTTTATACTTATGTCATCCAATTCTAACCATTCCTTAATGTTCCTACCTTTGCTGTATACCACTCTGGGCCTTTGTCCCAGCTTAACCCTAAGCTCAGCATCAAAAACATTCTCCCAAATAACGTTGAACTTGGGGATCAGTTGGGGCATTGATTGTAGGGTACAACAAATACCTCATCTTTCAAAGTAGTTCACCTGCAGTTGTTCACTAGGCTCCCTCCTGATCTCAATATGGGTGCAAATTTTGAGGTCCTACCTTTATTAACCTCATTCTTTGTCTTATGCAACATTTTGATAAGGGTACCCCCTAGTTTTAAACATGTCAATAAAGATACGCATCTCTAGTTGGGACATCATGTAATCATTAGTTAACCTTGAGATCTGAACCATCTGGCCCTTAACCACACTTCTTTTATGGTGGGCCGGGTGATAAATATCAAACTGAAGAAAATTGTTGCAATAAGTATCTTTCCTATAGATAGTTGATCTCAAGGTTCCCTGACTTTTGTCCAATTCTATATCTAGATGTGGATCTTGGAAGAATGCAACTGGTGTGTAAATTTTAAGTAGGATGTAGTTTAATTCAAATAGTCTACAAATTCTTTTGCTTCCCCACAAAATCAGTATATCATCCAAGAATCGCAAAAATAAAATTATTTTAGACCAAAATTGTGAGGTAAACACAAATTGTTTTTCCCACTCTGTCAGAACTAAGTTCACAAAAATGGGGGGCACATTTGGCCTCCATAGCCACTCCTGTAGTTTGACGAAATAGTTCCCCTTCAAAATATAAAAAGTTGTTCTTCAAGATAATTTCCATTAAGTTCACCAAAAAAATAATTTTGTCATTTAACAAGTACCCATTAATCAAACTATCATGAATTTGTTCCAGTCCTTCCTGATGGGTATAACCAAAAATAAATTGATCACATCTGTTGTAAGGAACATAAAGTCCCTACTCATGTCAATCTCCCAAAGCATTTCCAAACAATGCCAGGAATCCTTAAGAACCTGTGGGCAAACCTGCAGTCCCCTTCGAGTAGTGATCTACACATGACACCAGGGGCTCAGTCTTTGAACCCCTGGCAGCAACTATAGGTTTGAAGGGTCCTTATGGCACTTGGGGATGCCAAAAATAGATGGAATAAAAGGTATAGTGTTAGTCAAATAATCAAATTTCACTTTAGTGATGAGCCCCTCAAATAGTGCTTCCTTCAAAAAAATGTCAGTTTTAGTTCACCTCACTTTTTGAGACTATCATTCAGAATGTCATACATCTTTCCTGCATAGTCCAAATGCAACATAATTACTGTACCCCCCCTTATCTGGTTTCATAAATTGGTAGCCCTTGTTTTTTATTAATTCTCTTAGGACTAACCTTTCATCACTAGTCAAATTGTCCACAAAACCAATCTTGGTGTCACATATTTTCCTAATTTCGATCTCAAACAATTTTTCTAGGACATGGACTTGTGGATTACATGGGGGATAAAGGTACTGGTGCACTTCAAGGGTTCCAGTGCATTATCCACATAACTGTTTGGGGATGAAAAAATCAGCAAATTCAATTTTCTAACATACATCTTTAAGTTTATCAACACTCTTGCCACATCAGCCTTGTACTCAGGGATGAAGTTAAAACATTTTTTTAACAGTTTAAAATACGTTTCCCTGATCAACAAGTCACTAAGGTTGTAGATGGTAAATCCATCCTTAACCACAGTTATCTGTAGTGTTTATTTACAATCTGTTTAGCTTTAGACAGTGCATTGTTAAACATATTTGTGTTTAAATAGGCATCAAAAAATTCCGAAAAGTCCATAAATTACCTGTTAGCACTGTTTACTTCACAAGGCTGATCACCCTGTGAGTTTAGATCTACAACAATGTTATTCATTTCATCAAATACATCATGCCTTATACTACGAGCAACAGTTTGCATTTCATTGTTTTCACTGTACACAATTTGACTGGTATCAAGTTGCATGTGTAAATTTTCAACAAAATCATTTAAAACTGTCTGTTCCACCTCCCTTACCCCTCTTGTTGTTCGTCCCCCCCCATTGTCATGCCTGCCAGTTCCTTTGCCCATTCCGGGCCTGGTCGCCCCGATTCAGTTCTGAATGCCTTAATTGGGGGGAATGCTCCAAAAAATGTTCCTGGTTAGCTTCATATTCACTTTCAAACTCATCATTCTGGGTTTCTGGGTCTCCCAGATCCCCCATACCTCCATCCCCCAAAGTTGGAGCATTATTTCGGTTGAGAGTAAACAGTTGTATTTTTATAATCATTAAAGTAGCTATCAAGTTTCTTCTTTTTCTTGGAATAGTTGTCACTAACAAACTTATTTAAGTCAACAAAAATCATTTATGATTCATTAACACAGTCGGATATAACAAGTCATTAGTTATACTTGTATTAATGCCATTAATTTATCTTTATAAAATTTTTAACTTACGTTCATTGTCCCTTACTACAATCACCATCAGCTCCAGTCCTATCTTATCAAAGAGCTCAACAAGCCTCTGTCCCTCCTGGGTATTTCCAGATACACAGGCTCTTAGGAACTTGCTTGCGACTTGCAGAAGTATTTAAAGACAAATTGTCCAACTGTAGTGACTTAAAACATTTGCATAGCTTCTCCAGTTGAAAAAGCTGTTGGTTAACAGTTCCCCTTTCACTTCTTTCAGACACTCCAGTGTGTGTAAAGTTCATATTAGGCATCTGGAACACATCATTCAGACCCGTTATTACAGGAAGGTCCCCAGCCAAATTTCTCGAAGTACCAACGTCCTCCATATTTACTGGGGTATGTAATGTTAATAACTTCACCTGTGAATCCGAAATGTTAAAAGTTCCACTTCCACTGTTGGTGTTAGCTTTTAAATTAAATTACAACTCTTTTACAACTTGGGTAAGTTCCCCCGACAGTGTTTCAATGGTCTGTTAAGCTCTACCTCCTGACATGTCTGGGGAATTCAAACCAGGGACCAAACAAAAATACTTTAAAAACCTTGACCTAAGTGAAATTATCAACAGAATTGAAAATGTTTATTTATGGCAAGAGTTACATTTCTGAAGGCACTAGAAAAGAGGAAGTGATGTATAGTATTTAAGGTGTGTTTGAATGAAAGCACATGCCTCTGATGATGCTTGCTGAGGTGAAAGTGCTTAGTCATAGTGTTTTGCTGTGCCTTGTGTATTAACATTTAATAAACCAGCATTTTTAGCACGAAGCTCGTGTATGCCGGTCAAATTCTTTTTGGTTTTGCTTTGCTTATTCAAGTTTTTAGTTTTTAAAGGATTTTCTGCCTTCATTTAGTGGTGCTTTTGATGGCAATCTTCTTTTGTGAGTTGTTTTAGCTAGCCCACTGACCAAATGTTTCAAAGGGGATATGGAGATTCTTCTTTCATATCAAGCAACACATTTTAAAGTAAGTTTCAGACACTATCTTGGAGCTTGCTTTCTTCTTTCTGCTCATTTGCAAGGTTACATTTTTATGTGCATTTTTTCCTGCCGTCCATCAAGCCTCCCTCTCAACCTTGCTCTTTTGTTCCTCAGTCCTTAGTATTCTTGATTCAGTCTGCTGTGGTTGGACCACTATTTCATTTCATTTGAGACAGAGAGTAGCATAGGGGATAATCTCTAGTGACATTTAAAAGTTGGTTCCAAATATTCAGATATAGTAGGAGTTGGCCAGATGAGGCCATCATACAGACATCATCAGTAGTAGTTTTTGCCCTTGCTTGTGCCCTAGCAATCGTGGCATAGTTTTTATTTATTCCTATCCCCTTCCCTGGAGATGAATGTGTCCCATCACTTAAGAGAACACAGGCTCCTCACTGTTGCATTTGCACTCTGCAGTGCATTTGCAGTGAGAACTGCTACAGATGCAGCTTGGTGGCTGAAAAGCCACCCATACCCCCTCTCCTCCTAGAGGTTGTGGCATTGAATGGCCTCTGACTACCACACCTTCCAGGACAGTCAAGTTAATCCTGTCATGCCAGCTACATTAAGTGCCTGAGCACCTGGTCAATCTGCAGTAGCCTGAACCATAGTCAGAACTTTATCCTGGCAGTGTATGGCACCTTGTAAGTACGGGGTCCTAGTCTGCATTCAGAGGAGGTTTCTACAAAGTTGTATTATGGGATTTTCCTTTACTCAAGTAACTTTGTTTTTGCATAGTTTACCTACCCAACTTTGAAGTGTAAAGTTTGTGCCATCATGAGTGGAAACACAAGGCACACATTCATATGCTATGATTTATACATATTTGTATAGTTCTGGCCCAAAGATTTAGTCTTAATCTTTCTAGGTTTAAAAACATTCTGTGTAACATTTGCCGTATTGAAGAACATGCACATTATTAAATAACTGAAATAAACCAATATACCAAATGTCTAGCTTCTGAAAAACACCTTTTCAGAATAGATTATTGTTTCTCTTTCTGACCCAGCCTTCAGCTATAAGTTTTAAAGTGAATGGTACGATTTTTAAGCTGATACGTTGTTACATACGCTAGACATCAGTTGGTATTTTGCCAAATCAGAAGCAGATAACTGATTAGCTCATATCCTTCATTGCTGTCTTGCTCTTAATACTATTTTACCCAAGAATATAAAGATAAATGTGCAAACTGCTGCCTAAAAGTCCACACCCAGAGAACCAAAAATAAGCAGGCAAAAACAGCAAGGTATGACCATCACGGCACTAAAATCCAGTATTAATTTATTCACAAAGTAAAACAGAATAAGCGCTTTCACGTGAACAACTCACGCTTCATCAGATCTCACAAGAGAACAAACAACACAGTTTAAATAACGATATATCGTGCCAATTTACTAAGATAACAGGCATCAATTAATCAATTAATTTAAACAGAACCAATTAAAACCAATTACAAATCAACAGAAGCTAAAAGAGCTTTAAAGTGCAAGGCATAGGAAGCTATCAGCCAAAAACTGGTTTCCTTATTCATTTATTCACTTAATAATTTAAGGGACTGTGCCTCCAGTGCAGGTTTTATGCTGACACAGTTATTGAGCCCAGGATGAATATGGGCACATAATCTCAGAATCCATTTCAACTCAATGAACTCCGAATGGTTATTTAAGTTACCCCCTCTCTTATTCCTATGTACAAGCTGTAAAACCATAAAGTTAAAGCTATGTAAATTGTAGACAGAAATGTGCTTTGCCAAAGCATTCTGTAAGTTCATGTTCTTTATATCATTTATATATATATATATATATATATATATATATATATCTACACCCAAGAAGTTTGAAGTTCATTGCACCAAGCATGCTGCCACCTAATATTTACTTTTGCAGTTATCCCATTATGGCTGTAGGTAAGGGCCAACCCACCTTGCTAAATTTGAATTGTCAGCATTCTGCTTTTGGTTTCTTTTCCAAATGAGTCTTTTTTTTCTTTTTTTACCAATGTAGAATATGTATTTGGCCCTCTTGTGCAATAACACACTGTGAGTATTAACTGTATCCACTTTATTAGAATAATAGGTTCATAGATTAGTTCTAGGCTAACTATCCTTGTGGGCCATTTTCAGCCTAGCCAATTACCCCATGTGAGAATCAAACCCTGTACCTTGTGTCTGTAAGGCAAACACTTTAACCATTACGCCAACTTCCCACCCAGGCTTTTCACCTGTAATTGGAGGCAAACCGTAATACCTAGGTAGACTTCTTTTGCTGTGTTCACTGTAGTTGTATGGTTCACATGTACAGGTAATCCAACCTTCCATGCCTAATAGTGCATATTCCTGTTTTAGCTTTAGTTCCTTTGGGCAGTTATCAACTTTTGAACTACAGGCATTTAACAGTTGCTTGCCTCATTGTTTTAAACTGTTTAACTGAACACTACTTTTTAATAGCTGTATACTTCACTAAATATATATATATATATATATATATATATATATATATATATATATATATATATATATATATATATCCCTTCTGTGTGAGACCATTATCATCGATAAACATTTTAAATATTTGACTGCTCTATACTGCAAATGTACATCCTTCTACTTTAATGATCTTGTTAGCAGTTCAACAGAGAGCCTTGCTGTAAAAAAAAATCTGCCTTGGCCCAAGTTTGATAATAGAAAAGAGCTTGAACTGTGACCAATATTTATGACAGCCATTGTTTCCTTTTATTGTGCACTTTGTTTTGTATTCTGTGTGCCTTCATAGCACATTAAAATTGTTGAGAACAAAAATGTTTTGTTTTCTTTTAACTGGGCTCTACTGGATTTTGAGGAATAGTAGAGCTGTAACGGACTTTAATGTTACTAAACGTATTTTTGGGGAGGGATAGCATTGCATAATGTCTAAATGCTGCTAGTATACACAAGGTTGTCATGCATAGGTTTGCATCAGCCATTCTTTAATCATTTCTAAGAAACATGTCACTTCAGGGTTATTTGAGCCAGTACTAAAGATCAAATGATTTAATTAAAGTATGCTTTCCTTGTTTATCCTTAAAGTAAGGGAAAACCTTGCATTAAGGCTATGTGCATTTTTTGTGAACAGCATAGTACAGTGTTAAGTTCAACATCTGTTGAAGTTAAAATTTAAATATGATTTTAACAGGGCTGTATCATATTCAGATTAAAAAGAAATTAATGTGTTCTGATTTGTCCAGTACTACTTTTATGTTCTTTAGCATTTTATATAAAATGTTATAGTTGTAGCATGTATAACATAAATGTGATTGGAACACCCGGGATGCCATGACATGGCATGACATTTTAGGTGTTAGAATGAAATGAAATGGTCTTGGATAGTGCTCACTCTTCTAATGAACAGATAGAGCATGTCTGAATTAAATTATTTAAACTACAATAAAAAATGTGAAGTTTCTTGTCAGTGCAAGAGATCAGGAAGCATGCTTGCATGAAGACATTTGATCAGTAAATTAATTCTAAAAAAGTTTTGTTGGCTGTTAAAAAAACTAAAACTGATATTGTGTATCACAGGTAATGTTTTATAATATTTTAATAAGGTTCAGTATACCTCTGTATTGACATTTCTTTTAGGAATTGTTTTTATGTTATTTAATTTGTTTGGAAAAAAATGTCATTTATTTAAAAGACACTAAATAGCCATTTCATTTTTTAGCACAGTATTACATTGTAAATATGTTCATTCATGTAAATAAAATAATTTTGTCTAACATTCTGGTTGTCTTGAATTTTGTACACAATTATTAAAACTTTACTCTGTTAGACAATGCAGCAGTACAAACTTCTTTATTAGACATTACAGCAATAGGATTGAACAACTGCAACAAAATAGTGCGGTGTCACTAACCTCAAAACGTCGCAGCAGAAGAGATGAACATTGATATCTGTGCAGTAACTAAGAACTGGTTCAAAGCTCCAGAGAGCACCTCTGCAATACCAGGCTACAACTCGTACCACACTTTTCTGCCACCAAACCAGGACAGAAACACTAAAGGTGGAGGAGTGTCCATATTCACCAAGGATATTCACACCTCCAGGCTGGTTGCCCAACACAATGCATCTGAAATTCTCCAGGTGCAACCAACACTAGGTAAGACTGCAATACAAATTGTAGCTTGCTACAGATCCCCCACCATGCCCCAAGATTCTCACTACACCTTTCTAAACATACTGGAAAATATTAAGATACAACCAAACACCGTAATTCTGGGTGATTTCAAATACCCTGCCATTAACTGGGAAAACTATTCCTGTACCAACACCTTTACTCAATGGTTCTTGGAATTCATAAATTGCAACGCCCTAGAGCAATTAATTCATAGTCCCACCAGGGGTACCAATATTCTAGACCTGGTCATTACAAACATGGGAGATCGATGCTCCACACCAGTGGTCACCCCCTCGTTGGTCAGATCAGACCATAAGCTTATCACTCATTACATCCACATCCCACCCCCCACCCCCCTTTAAGGAAACCTCCGTAAAAAACTTCTCCAAAGCCAACTTCATGCTTCTCAAGTCTTATGACACCCATGCATATGGGAACTGGAAGTTCAACTGCTGAATCCTACACTAAGGTGCTGTACGAGCACATTCACTCGTGCATGGACCAAGCAATCCCAAATAGAACCAAGACACTGTCCTCTGAAAAAAGGAAGCCAATCTGGTGGTCCCCTGCCATAAACAAGCTGTACAACAGAAGGAAGAAACTGTTGCAGAAAAGAGGAGGAACCCAGGATTCAAAAAACTCCCTAACCAGCCTCAGTAACAAGCTGAGATCCCTCATAAAGTCTTCCAAAGCTAGTTACGAAAACAAAATTGCCAAACATTCCAAAGACAACCACAAGGCATTCTATATCTATGTCAAGAATCTAAATGGCAATACTCAGATCTGCTCTGAGCTACAGCAGAATGGCACTAGATATACTGATCACAAAGATATTGCCAATATCCTGGCAGATAGATTCAGTGCCAACTTCACCTCCCTCTCACCCACTAAAGAGCCCATCACAATACTGAAAGAATGCCAAATTCCAGTAATCACGGCCACTCAAGTAAAAAACGCACTCTCCAATGCCAAGAATACATCATCCATGGGACCAGACAACATCCCGGGCTTTGTACTGCATGAACTAGAAAATGAACTGGCACCTCACCTATGTGTCATGTTTAATCATAGCTTCACCTCAGGCTTCGTGCCCACATTGTGGCGCACAGCTACAGGCATCCCACTCCACAAGGGGGGATCCACTTTGGATTCCGGAAACTACCGTCTCATCAGTCTGACGAGCTTGATCTCTAAGGCCATGCAGCGTATTATCATGGAACTTGTAAACAAAGACATACATTGGCAACCTTCAAACACTGGACCCCACCTAGTTTGGGTTTGTGAAGGGCCGATCTTGCTTCCTGAACCTGATTGACTTCGAATCAGTCTCTAGAGCCTTGGACGAGGGTAAGGTGGTTCACACAGCCTACTTGGATATCACAAGGCTTTCGACAATATCCCCCACTCTGGAATCTTAGATAACTTACTAAGCTGGGAATTAATCCTACATCACTCGATGGGTTGCAAACTGGCTTACTGACAGAACACACACTGTAAAAGTAGCCGACTGCAAATCCAGCTCCAGACTAGTGACAGGTGATGTACCACAGGATTCTGTCCTGGGACCACTCTTGTTTGTCATCTACTTCTCTGAAGTACAGGCCAACACTAAGGAACTCTGGCTTACAAAGTTCGCAGATGACTGCAAGCTGAGAGGCATTATTGAATCCCCAAATGATGTGGATTTACTACAGAGGGGCCTTACCAAAACAGATGCCTGGTGCCAGAGCCATGGGTTCAAGCTAAATGCCAAAAAATGTATAGTTGTCCCCTTTGGGAAAAAACATGTACTTGTGAACTACCACATAGGTGGCAGTACACTAAACACCGAAAGTGTGATGAGACCTAGGGACACACGTGGACAGTGGTCTCACCTTTGATAACCACATAGCCACAACAGTTAGAAAATCCTTCTATGTGGCACACCTCATCACTAAGGGCTTTTCATCCAGAAAAAAGGAGGTCATTGTCCCTCTGTACTCCTAGAATACAATGCCCCATTTGGTATGTACCTCACAAGATATCTGCAACAACTAGAAAGGCCGCAGAAGTACTTCACAAAAAGAATCACAGGCCTAAAGCAGATTCCTTATGTTAACCATCTAAAGAAACTCCACCTATACTCTGTCACATATCGCCTACTCAGAGTCAATCTCTGCCTAACGTACAAGGCCATGTCAAACCTAGAGTTGTTAGACATGCTACACTTAAAGAAATCCCAATCCCTCCGAGCCACACACTCCAGGGATCTTAACCTTGTCATCACAATGAATAGAACATGCTGGAGGGATAGGTTCCTGAACCAGAGACTCCCCATACTCTGGAATAGGCTGCCCATACATGCCAGGCAGAGCACCTCAATGGCCCTCTTCAAGAGGAACCTTGACGATTGGATGGGAGATAGGAAATTCACCCTGGAGATCACATCAGTAGCCCTGCTAGAAAGGGGTCTAGGAAAGTAAATATTTGTGGGAAGCAATAGCCAGGGAATCGTTATGGCTAGGCTTGTATAGGCCCTAGGGCCAATAGCCTAGTACCTACCTATGAACAGCCTGCACAAAATTGTTGGTCTGTGAACTGTGGTCTAAATAATTAAAGTCACACAACATAACCCTTAATTAAGCATTGTAATTGTTTTGTTTACCATGTAATTGGACTGATTCAAGGACCATTTTCAGCCATGTTCCAGATGGTAGGCTGCATATAAAATGAAAGACTGATTTTTTTGGTAATTATACTGGTAATATTTATAAATACAACACAGAAAAGAAAAATTAAAGGCACTGGATAAGCTTCTGGTCAAGATTATCTAAAAGCAGGAACTTGGATTGCATTCATTTGAGTGCATGGTACCAAAAGCAGATTTCACATATAAAATAGAATGGGTGTCATATTAACAAAAGATACATTATTAAAAGAAATAGAAACTGTGCAAATCCAGAGATAGGGTAGCATAATGTATTGCAGCATAACAGAACAAAAAATAGAAATGACTATATGAATTCTATAGAATATATCTATAGTTATGTGGGGGAGCCACCCTTAATAATTGTTTGTTATGCTCCCAACCCCTGTTTTTATCTCAGTGCAAGGCATCATCACCTTGAAGCAAGAGCAACTTCTTTTATGCTAAAACTCTTGCTTTCCCCTTTTTCTTGACATGGTGTGAATCCGAGAGTACAAAGGTATGGGCATGGGGGGGGGGGGGGGGGCTTGCCATTCTGGAAATGAAAGACAACATTGTTCATTTTATGTTGGTAATGAAGATTGTCTAATGTTTTGGTGCTATATAACGCAATTTATTCTACATTCCATTACTTGTTTTTAATGCTCTGTGATTCCATTTTTTGCTGCTCAATAAAATAACTAAAACCTTGTAACAGTATACAAGCATTTCTGCATGACATAGGGCTTAAAGTCTATGCAGAGTGGTCAACCATATATTTTGAAGTAGAGTTATAAAACAGTGCAAGTGAACTTTAAACAGGACAGAGATGTTTAGTGGCTAGTGTACCCAAATTGGTTGCAGATACCCCTTCCTAAATGTTAACACCCAAGGATCTAAGGCTAGAGTTCTAATTGGGTGCAAGAGAGAATGTAAAAAGAAAAACAAATATGTAGCCTTCTGGCATAGAAAAAATGAAAATATGTAGCCTTCTGGCTTGCTTTCATTCTGGGAACCTCATATTGAAAACATAATGTAGATATGGTATGTGAACAAATAATACATGTCATACCCACTTCATGTCACCTAAAGAACATAATTACTTCTTGATCAACTTGTAACCCTCTCCATTATTGTGAATCCTGTCAGCAACCTGAATTATCCATCCATTGGCTGGGAAAGCTTATCCAATAATGGAGCACAAAAACTGCTAGGCTTCATAAATCTTAACAGTTTCAAACATATGATAAAAATGCCAACAAGGTTGAAAGATAGTATATATCATCGCAACCAATATCCCTGTCAACTATGCTAAGCTAAACATTGCATCATTTCCTTTTCACCCTGATTACAGTTCTGTGATGTTCCTGATTCCCAGCTAACAAAATCTTACAGAAAAAGATCCTTACGTCTAGAATTTTTTAAATGACAACTATGGTTATTAACCCCTCCCCCTCTCATACATACATACATACACACACAAATACACACGTATATATATATATATATATATATATATATATATATATATATAAAATGATTCGTAGATTAGTACTAGGCTAACTGTCCTTGTGGGCCATTTTAAGCCTAGCCAATTACCCCATGTGAGAATCAAACCCTGCACCTTGTGTTTCTAAGGTAAGCACCTTAATCATTTTGCCAACCTCCCATCCCATATGTCCGTCTTGCAGTATTCATTACGATAGGGATCCCCTGCAAGGGCGGCCCATTATCTGGCCAGTATACCAAAACTTTTAAGTTGCTTTAAGGTACGCCGTACATCACACACATGCTCCTCATATAGTATAAATCATTAAGGTGACGTCCAAATGTACCATCCTCAGAACTTTGCTACCAGCCCGAATGCCATTTCTTGATTGTCAGTCCGTTCCATTGCTGGTTCGCCAAGTTATTGCAGATAAGTTACTCATTGGGGTTTATTGTATCTTATCTTTCTTTTGACTTTTTATTGTTTGAGGAGTTTCATATCATCCAAAAAGGGTAAATGTCAGTGTGAGAGACAAATTTCCCATAAAGACCATTACGAACAGTGCTTGCTTTGCCTCAGTGCTTCCCATGACCATAGTAGGCTTTCTTCTTTGGTCTTGTATCTGGAGAATCAAAGTCTTAAGCTCTTAGCTAAAGACACATTGGAAGGTACTTCCTGTTCCATGGAGTAGCCATTTATGAATAAGAAGGCCAAGAAATCTAGACTGGATTCTTCTGCTGTACAGCTTCCACTGAACATCTCTCCTGAGGAGAGTGAAAGCCTAGAGGTTCACCCAGCTCCGTTGTTCGTTTCTTTGGTCATGACCAATTTGACGACTGGGATCCAACCTTAGGCACATTCATGGAGGTCTTGCAGGCGTCCGCATTGGACTTTCAGGTGGAACTATGGATGATTATTTCCAAGGGGCATAGAGGTGTTCATGAAATTTTGTTCAAAGAAGTTGTTCCTACTACAATTATTGAAAGCCATTCGGGGTCAGAGCCCTCTATATTTCATAAGGCGGAAGTTCCCTTAAAGATGATGCATAAAACTAAACATATTACTCCAGCTTCTAAGAATCCACAGAGTGAATAGCAAAATTTCAGTCAAGAGTTTAATGCTTTGATGGCTTTAAAACATCCTCATGATGCTTCTGGCCCAGCTCCTCTTTGGTCATCTAGTCCCCTTAAAAGACCAAGAGAACAGGATTCCTCTGAGGAGGAGCTGGATTCAGATGCAGAATCCCTTGCTTATTCCTCTCAGATTCCTTCTTCTTTAGATTATGGGTCTGAGGAAGAGGAATCTACTAGTCTTGATACTCCTTTTGAGGAGATTTTTTTGGGGACACCACCTCTAGAATGATGGAGTTTTTTTAAGTGGTATTGTTGTTCAGATTTCTGAAGTACAGAAAATGTATTATGAGCTCCTGCAGATGGATTCTCCCAAACCTTCTGCTGTCTCACCTTTTTAGGCTGCCTTGTTGGATGCCTTTTCTAATGCTTATAAAGCTCCTGACTCCCAGCTCCCTGCTCCCATGAAACCTGATAGGATAGGTTTTATAGGGTACCTGAGTGCTGTAAATTTCTTTACAAGTGCCCTTCTGCTAACTCCTCGGTGGTGTCTGTGGCTTCTGACAAGCCATCTCAGTTGCTACCATTTCCTAAGTTACTGCCTTCTGATAAAGATAACAGAACCATGGAAAGGTTTATACCTCTGCTGTTTTACCTTTTAGGGCAGTCAGTTATCAGACCCATATGTCCAGGTACATGGTGACTCTTCTTTCCCAGGCCTGTCAGGAAATTTCTGATATTTCTGACTCTGAAGAGAAGACTTCTGCTCTTTCCCTGTTAGGGACTTCTTCCCAGGTGGCTCATCATTCCATCAAGTGTAGTTATGGTGCAGCAGATGCTTCCTCTAGGACTGCGGCCTTTGGTTCTTTGATGAGGAGATATTCTTGGCTTCAGCTTCAACCTTTGCCAGATGATATTAAGGTTAAGTTGATATATGCTCCTCTCGGTAATAATTGTTTGGCGAAGCTGCTGACACTGTATGTCTCTTCCGGATAAGGGCAAAGATTTGCAGGAACTTAAACATGTTTTTGGTTCTCCTGTCCCTAAGTTTCAGAGAAATTGCCCCAGTGATTAAGTCTTTGTAGGCAATGTTGCCCTCCTCCCAAGGGGAAGAAAGGTGGAAAGCTGGTTTCTCCTGCTAAAGCTACTCAGACTTCTGTGCACCAGAAGTCTTACCAGGTGCTGTCTGACTGTCCTATTCTTCCCAGCCACATTCCTCTTTCTCTTTGCCTTTCTCTCACTCCCTGTTTGGTTAAAGATTAATCAGGTCTCCTGGGTTCTTTTTATTAACCACCAAGGGTATTTCATGGTCTGGAAATCTCCTCCCTTTTTGTGGGAATTCCTCTGCCCCCTTAGGAATAGCTGCCGTTCTTTCCAGGGGTGCTTCGGGATCTCTCAACTCAGGGTACTATTCAAGAAGTTCCAGTTTCCCAAAGGGGGAGGGGGTTTTACTCCAGAATATTTCTAGTACCCAGGAAAGAGGGTACTTGGAGACTAATTTTAGACCTCTCTCATTTAAATACGTTTTTGAAGGTTCCCTCTTTTCAAATGTTGTCCCTTCAGGCTTTTTTCCTTCTTTTGCTTCCTCAGACTTCCATGGTGTTTCTGGATCTCAAGGATGCTTATTTCCATATCCCAATTCATCCCCTTTTCAGGAAGTTTTTATGTTTCTCTGTTGCTTTCTGGCATTTTCAGTTCTTTGCCTTGCCCTTTGACCCTTCTACTGCCTCAAGGGTATTCACCAAATGCCTCACTCCTGTGATTGTTTTTGTAGGTGAAGGGGATCCATGTTTTCTCTACTTGGATGACCTGTTTCAGGCATCCTCTCCAGAGACCTTGTTGCAAATTCTTCACACTGTAATCTCTGTTCTACAGAGCCTGGGGTTCATTATAAATTTCAAATAGTCCTTTTTGACTCCTTCTCAAGATCATGTCTTTCTGGTGTGCAAGATCCAGAGTGTTCCTGTGCTGGCATCCCTGCCTCCTCCCAAGCCCCCTAACTCTTATCTCCTTTTTTCAGTCCCTTCTTCCTCTGATCTCAATAAATACAAGAGAATTTCTGAGAGCTCTGGGGTTCATGACTTCCACTATTCCTATGCTCCCTTTTGCCAAACTCCAAATGAGAAAACCAGAGATTTCTAATGTCAGTTTGGCTTCAGCATTCTCATTCCCTCAGTTTATTAGTTCCTCTTCCATGTCTCAAGCAGGAATTTCAGTGGTGTATTCAGTAATTGACTCTCAGTCCATGGCTCCCTTTTCATCCTCCTTTTCCCTCTCAGCAGCTGTTCACAAATGCCTCCAGATGTGGGATGGGGAGCAACTTTTGGCTCCCCAAAGTTTCAGGGAATCCAGTTGCCTCATCAACAGAAAGATCACATCAACATCAAGGACATGAGAGCTCTTCTGGCCTTTTATCCTCTTTTCTCCCCAGGATCTCTCAATGTGTTTATAGGTAGTACCACAGTCATGTGGTATTTCAACAAACAGGGATGACAAGGCCTTATCTTCTTTGCTGATTGGCAGTCCTAATGTGGGAACTAGCTATCTGGTTCCAAGTAACTCGTCAGGCAGTGTACATTCCTTCAGGTCAAAATATCATGGCAGACTCTCTGAGCAGGTCCATAACTCAATCCTATGAATGGCTGCTTTACAGGAATGTGTTTCTGGACATTGTCCACCAGTGGGGTACTCCTCAGATGGGTCTTTTTGCATCCCCTCTGAACAGACAACTTCATCTGTTTTGTGCCAGAGGCCCAGGTCCTGCGGTTTGGAAGGTGGACATCTTTTTCTTAGAAGGGGATGTTTCTTTATGCTTTCCCTCCCTTTCTCCTCATTTCAAAATACAACAGGATGGTCCCAAAATCTTGTTGGTGACCCCCTTTTGGCTGAGACAGCATTGGTTCCCTCTTCTTCTGCATTTAGCCAAGGGCAATCATCACAAGTTACCTTACAGGGTGGACTTACACAAGACAAGGGATCTCTCATCCATCCCCACCTGTCCACTCTTCAACTGACATTGTGGTTGATAGGATTTTGATTCCACATAGACTCCTTTTTTCTGAGAACATGCTTAGGGTCATACAGGAGGCCAGGAAACCCATTACTAGGAAATCTTACTTATCCAAATGAGTGAGGTATTCTTTTTGGTGTCTTCCTCATAACATGGATCCACTTTCTGTGGATGTTCCTTTGGGTCTCACTTACCTATGTAAATGCTGAGTTGGCTTATTCTTCTGTTAAGGCCCACTTAAGTATTTTGCTTATCTGCCTTTATTACCTCCTCTAGATTCTAGATTTGAAACTAAACAAGTCATTAAACGCATCCCAGGAAGCCTGTTCCTCCTCTCTGGGATCTTAATTTTGTTTCAGAAAAATTGACCCAGGCTGCTTTTGAAATTGCACCCTCAGCTTCCTTGCAACTTTGCTGTCGGAAGACTGTACTTTTGTTAGCTCTTACTTCTGCCAGATGGGTGTCTGAGCTTCATGTCCTTATGGCTTGTCCTCCTTTTTTGGTGTTTCATAAGGACAGGGTGTCCCTTTGTATTAATCTTTTTTATGTTCAAGATGGTGAATGAGTTACCTCTTAATCAGTCTGTTCATTTGCCCACTTTTTTTCCTTCTCTGCAATCTGCCAGTGAGAAGTTGCTGCACATGTTGGATGTGCATAGACAACTCAGATCTTATTTGGATAAGACTAAGACTTTTTGTAAATCTGATCAATCCTTTATTTCCTGTCTTCCTAGGTCCTCAGGATTGGCTATGTCCAGGCATAGTATTTCTTCTTGGATATTTAAAGCCATTTCTTTTTGTTATTCATTTCATGGTAAGAGCTTTCTTTCTTCTGTTAAGGCTTATTCTACTAGAGCTGTGGCTTCTTCTGGTGCTCTTTTCAAGTGTTTGGATACTAACTCTGTTCTTGAGGCAGCTACCTGGACTTCTGTGCATACCTTTACCAAACAACAAAAGTTGGATGGAATTTCCAGAGCAAGAGCTGGTTTTGCTAGGGGCATCCTTCATAGCTTCCTAGAGAGCTCTGCTAGTCCTTCCTCCCGTCTCTGTTCTTCCTGAGCTTTGGCACTCTTCCTGTTGTAATGAATACTGCAACAGTGAAATGGAAGGACATAGTACAGTTGTGTAAAATTTTACCATAATAGTAGATGCCCTTCTCTTCACTGTTGCAGTATTCACTTCCTCCCTCCGTCCCCTGGTTCATTTCTCTTCTGGATGTACTGATTACCTCTATATCCCTTGGAATGGCGTTCCTACTGAGGCTCTCAGTTTTGAGGATGGAATGTCCAGATGTCATCTTTCTGCCCTATGCTATGCGAGGGGCATACGTGTGATGTATGGCATACCTTAAAGCAACCTAAAGGCTTTGGTATACTGGCTGGACTTTGGGCTGCCCTTGGCAGGGGATCTGTATTGTTGTAAGGAATAATGCAGCAGTGAAGAGAAGAAAATCTACACTTATGGTAAGATTTTTACATAACTGTAATATATATATATATATATATATATATATATAATATATATATGTGTATATATATATATATATATATATATATATATATATATATATATATATATATATAGTATACATTCGTGTGTGCGAACACACATTTCTGAATGTCCGTTTCTGTGAAATGTTTTGCTGAATTCTGTCACGTCGACTACCCTAAATGTCGTAAATATGTCGAATTCGATATTCCCAGATCACTCCATCGCCAAAACGAGTGCTACCATGGGTCAAAAAGGGGGCGAGGTTTTGTAATTCAGCTTTTTTTTTTTTTGCGGTTTTTGAATTTCACAGTTCGCAATTCGTGGAAGCAGTGTCGCAGATGTGGCCATCGAACTTTTGAATGTATACCATATATATATATTTTTATATATATATATATATATATATATATATGTGTGTGTGTGTGTGTGTGTCTACTTTATTTCACTGAAAGCTCATTTCATTGAAACCCAGTTGCCTGCGCACAATTCACAGCTCATTTGACTGAAACTCATTTAGTTGAAAGTTATATATGGCCTTTTCCCCACTGTAGTGTGATCCTGGAGTTAGTATATAAAGTAAGAGGGTGTGTGATGGGCATAGCCCCCCACCTATTTTAAATGTTTTAAACCATAGACATGGATTCCAGAAGACAATATATAATAATGCTATGTGAGGGGCTATGCACCCCACAACCCCCCTTTACTTTATATACTAACTCCAGGATCACACTACAGTGGGGAAAAGGCCATATATAACTTTCAACTAAATGAATTTCAGTCAAATCAGTATTCAGTGAAGTGAGCTTTCAGTGAATTGTGCGCAGGCAACTGAGTTTCAGTGAAATGAGCTTTCAGTGACATGAAGTAGACCCATATATATATATATATATATATATATATATATATATATATATATATATATATATATATATATATATATACATATACATACACACACACACACACACACACAAATTTACAAACCATTTTGGTGCATCATTCATGGCTCTATACAACACTCTAAACAACTACATTGATAAAGTCATCCAATGAGGGATAGTTTTGGTGGAAAATACTGCAGTATTTATTTATTCTCATTTGTTTACCAGGAAAGTCTAACTGTGCAGAGGTGCCCTTTTTCAAGGGAGGCCCGGAAAGAAAAGCTCCAAGGTATCATATTTAATGCCATCAGTAAAAAAATTTATGATACATTTTCAGTGAATACATAGCATAATAAAATTTGTATTAATATTCACAGACTTTACAGATTGACGCATGGTGTGTAAGACAGGTAGGAGTAATTTAAAAAATACAATAAATGAGGTATGATAGGAGATAAGAAAGTCTGAGTATTAACAGAGAAGTAATGATGGAACAGTAATTTGGTTGTGCTAATTAGATGTAAGTGTAGTAGTTTAACAAGTACAATAAAGTGAAATATTTGAAGGGGATAAGCAGGTTTAAATGATTTAGCACTTTAAAGAGATGTGTAAGAAAGGTGATGAAGGGTGTTAGCTATGTCCCAAATAAGGTGCAGAGACAAAGCCAAGAGGCAGAGAGGAAGTCTTCTAGCAGTAGTCTGATGAATGTGTTGGTTTTCATCGATGTAAAAATTTTATTTGAAGTTGTAGCTACACTATTAGAATAGAGACTGACCCCAGCAGCCCTTTGTGGTTTGTAGATGGTAAGCATTTGTTTATTATTTGACCGAAGGAGACGATTTGGAAGGTGGTATTGAAACAGGGTTCTAATTGCTGGGCAGATAGAGTAAGGATAATTTTATGGGTTAAGTTGAGCTGAGTATAGGATAGTTGTTGAGGAAACGTAAGCCAGTTGTGGTTTAGTGCTAATCAGTGATGAGTCCAGTAAAGTTTGTTGCAAGCAAATCTGGCAGCTTTATTATAGGACTTTTCAAGTTTAGAGCTAATTGAGGCTTGTAGGTTGGTCATGATAGGGCTTCATACAGGAGAGAAGGTAAGTGGTAGCTAGAATTACCTTGGCAGAGTCTGTAAGGAATTTCTTAACTCTGTGGGGTGGCTAGTTTTTGATGGGTTTTCTTGATGCTGTTGTAGATATGTAAATCAAATTTATGATCGTCAGTAATTGTCATACCAAGTAGTTTTGTATGTTAGGTAACTTCAATCATGGTATTATGTAAGGAATACATTTTAAAGTTGTTTTTCATGAAAATGTGATTTTGGAAAAAAGAGAAGTCATTTAGTTTTTTTTAGGAGGATTTAGTAGCAGATGATTATCCTGTAGCTAACGTTCAACAGAGTTAAAAGCTTCTTGAGTAATTCTCTGAAGATGTATTAGGTTGTGGGAAATGCATATTAGGGAAGAATCATAAGTGTATTGTATGAAAGAAGCTTGCTGAGAGGATTTATGTAAATTGTTAGTGAATATATTAGAGTAGCACAGCAGTATTGACAGGAAGGAAGGAAGAGAGAAAAAGTGGAGCGCCATTTAACAGACTGGTATCTATTAGTTAAGTAGTTGCTAAATCAAAATAGTGTGGGTTGTGATATCAGAGGGAAGGCAGTTGGTAGGGAGTTTTTGGTGGGAGACTAGATCAGAAGCTTTAGACAAATCAAGGAGTACAGAAGAGACAAGTTTGCCTTTGTCTCTGGCTTTGTTAATAATATCTGTAAAAGTTAATACGGTTGTAGTAGTGTTATGGGTGGGTCTGAAACCATGCTGTGTGGGGGCCAGGAACTTTTCATGAAGAATGTGCTGAAGAAGTTGCTTGCGAATGAACATCTCTAGAATTTTTGGCAATAGAGATAATATGGTGCTAGGTCTGAGATTGGTTGTGTCAGATGAGGTTCCTCCTTTTTGAAGGGGGTGATGAATTTTTATTTTCATAAAAAGTATGATTACTAGATAGATGTTTTAATTAGAAGAGGGACCGGATAGAGACACAAGATAGACTATGGAACTAGCAGCCAGCTTGAGGTATTCTGCTGAGAGATTATCTGCTGAAGGAGAACAGGTTTTTAGTTTAAGTAGTAGCATTTTGATGTAGGAGGATGGGATGGGTTTTAAAGTGAAATAGGGAGTGTTTGATGTCTGAGGAGAGGAATGTCAAGTGTTGGTAAAATCTTTACTAAGGGCTTAAATGCTTTCTGTAGTGTTAAATTAAGCAGCTGTTTCAGAGGGAATATTATTTAGGTCAGGATTAGGAGTGATGGATGTTCCAGGGTAGAGAATATTATTAATAGAAGACCAGAATTTTTTAGGGTTGGAAGACTAATTTAGTAAGGGGTTACTGAAGTAGATTTTCTTGCCTGTGAAAATTGGTCTTTTAGTATGGTTATCTAATTCTTTAAAGTGTTGTAGGTTTTACAGAGATCTATATTTTAAACCCTATCTCTTTCTCATATATTAGATGCCTACTTTGAGTGGAAAACCAAGCAGTATGTTTATTCTTTACTCTTTTTGATCTGATATTATCCATGTCATTATTCATCATCATAGGGTATAGGATCCGATATCGGATCCGAGCCGGCAACACACAACAGACAGATCCAAGGCTGTAGCTCCTTCCTCTCCCATAATGCCCTGCTACCCTCTAACCCTCAGATCTTGTTTGCCGCTGTTTAGTACAAATGCAATCCTTGGCTCATGCTTCAGATAAGTGGTTACTTTAAGTCTTTTCTGCTTTAACTGGCTAGTTAGTGGGTTTAGCTTGTAGTTTAACTTGTAGTTTAGTTATTTAGTGTGGTAGTTACCTCCCCTCCCTTAAATTTGGTTAGTTTTGTAGTTCATTGCTGTTGTGGGTGTTTTGGCACCTTTTTTGTAGTTTAGCCATTTGGGCTTTAATAGTAGTTGTTTTCCATAGGGGTAGTGTTTTTTCTTGTCTGCCTGATAAGATCTCAGGTTTTAAAAAGTGCTCCTCATGTGGTCAGAAGATGCCCAATTCCGACTCGCATGAGGAGTGCTTGTATTGTTTGGGAGCTCCAGACCTGTAGGCTGAATGCAACATTTGTGCCACATTTAACCCCAGGGCCGTGGCGGAGCACCACATCAAACTTCTGAAAGGGATGGTTCAGGGGAAACTCTTCATTTCCCCCTCCAAGGCTTCCTCTAAGAGGAAGACCCCATTTTTGCCTACTTTGCTTCCTAAGAAACCATGGCTGTCGGATCCTAGGTCCCTGGATCTGATCCCAGCCTGGACCATCTTGGACCCAAGATATTCGGATCTGAAAGCTGCGGATTCTTCCAGATCCAAGGCTTCCTCAGATCAGAATCCTTTGGATCTGGACAAGGTCCAGCCAGCATTGAATCTGACCAGTTCATCGGATCCGATTGCTACTTTGGCTCGACCATTGGATCTGACAGGCTTGTCTGATCTGATTATCATTGAAGAGGAAGTGTTACCTTTTGCCTCCAGACATGTCCATTTGGCACCGGTGTAGGTCCTTAGAGTCTCCAGCCAAGTCCACTCACTCCTCCTCTTCCTCCAGAACATCTAGGAGCCTGTTACATTCCAACATGGACAGGATGATGAGGAGCTTCCTTAAAGCCCAAATAGAGTTAGGGCTTCTAGCTTCCCTGGCCCATCTGGCCAGGGGAGCATTGCCCATTCCAGTTTCTCAATTTCCTCTTCCAATCCCACTGGCTTTGGAACCTCAGGATCGGGGCACCTGTGGTCAGATTCCGGTGAGACCAAGCATTCCTCTTTTCTCAACCCCATCAGGGTCCCTGGCCTGCTCCATTCCTCCCCCCCTCAGACCAGAGCGGACCCCGGGCCAGAGTAGTCGGTGCTGGCTCCACAGGGGTGGGATCGGGACCTTTTTTTGGACCGGTCTCTCCCCCTAGGGGCTTCAGCCCTCTATAGCTCCTGACCAGTATCTTCAGGGGGTTCTGGTGCTGTGTTGGGCCTCGTTCCTTCTCTCAAGGGGACTTCCCCCTCTGAGATGGGGGGTGGTACCACTCCCCTCTGCCTTCCAGTTGGTAGAGAGGACCTTCTCCAGAACTGGAGCTTTATCTCCCACCCCTCTGGGTCCATCCTTGCCTCTCATCTTGTCCAGGGACAGACTTTGCAAGCCTTTCAGGACTGTCTCCCTCTGGGGACTATTGCAATTCAGATGGACAATATGGCGGTAGTCTGGTACATCAAAAAGCAGTGTGGAACACAGTCTTATCCACTGTACAGAGAGACCATGAGAGTGTGGGAATGGGCGTTATCTTCCTGGTGCTTTCTTGCAATGCATATCCCCGGGGATTCCAACGTGCTGGCTGACCAACTCAACAGATCCATCTTGAGTCTTCACAAGTGGTGCCCCATTCCCACAGTGGCGAGGCAGATTTTTGATTGCTGGGGTCTACCATGCTGTGACCTCTTTGCATCACCAACCAACCAACCACAAGTGTAGCATGTACTTCACCCCGATTCCCCCCCTCCAGGGGAGTTACCAAGGGATGCTGTAGTCCACGATTGGCCTCTGGGTCACCTTTATGCTTATCCTCCTGTCCCTCTTATTCCCTTGGTTCTGCAGAAAGTGCAACTCCTGAGGACATCCTTAATCCTCATTGCACCTTTCTGGCCTCGTCAACCATGGCTCCCCTTCATCAGGTGTCATCTGAAGTACCCTGCCTGCGTACTAGATCCAATACAGGGTCTGATCTCTCATCCTTCAGGGCTTCTTCTTCCAAATCTTTGGACCCTTCACATAACCACATGGTTTCTCCAATTACAGTGATCTTAAAACAGTCTAGGCTGGTGTTCCCCATCAAGCATATTATTCTAGCTTCTCAAAAACCTTCCACCAGAAAGGTTTACAGTAGTAAGTGGAAAAGGTTTTCCATTTGGGCCAAGAATGGGAATCTGGATCCTTTTTCTGGCCCTATTTCAGATATCCTTTTGGTTTTTTTTTCCTCAATTTTCCAAGCAGGAGCAAGTTTCTCTACTGTTAAGCTTCAGCTGACAGTGATTTCAAATTTTCACGAGGACAGTGAGCCTATGTTTTTATCTAGGCTTTGCAAAGCATTTATGAAGGGGGTCTTCTTGCTTAGACCACCTATTAAGGATCCCTCGCCTCCTAGGGACCTTACCTTAGTTCTGCAATATCTGACTAGGAGTCCCTTTGAGCCTGCTAGTTCCTGCAGTCTCAAATTCTTGTCATGGAAAACATCCTTCCTGGTTGCTGTAATTTCTGCTAGGAGGGTTTCTGAACTGCAAGCTCTTTCCATTGCCCCTTCTTTCTTGATTTTTCATAGGGACAGAGTATTTCTTAGGACAAATCCCTCTTTCTTGCCCAAGGTTACTTCTGAATCCAATCTAAACCAATATATTCAGCTGCCAGTGTTCTTCTCTAATTATTCGAACAAAGGAGAGTACATTCTGCATTCTTTGGACGTGCACAGGCAACTACGTTTCTATCTGCATAGGACCAAAGTATTTTGCAAGTCAGATCAACTCTTTGTGGCCTTTTTTCCTGAACAGACGTGGTCTCCTGGTTTTGAAGGTGACTATTTCTAGATAGATTTTCAGCTCCATCTCCACAGTCTATGACCTTAGACATCTTGAAGTTCTGAGAAATGTCAAGGCTCATTCCACAAGGTCCTTTGCTACATTCTCAGCGTTCTTGGCCAGACTTTCTATCGATGACATTTGTGCTTCTGCCACTTGGTTTAATTTTTACACCTTTATATCACATTACAAGCTGGATTTGATTTCCAGGAGCAGGGCTTGCTTTGGCACCGCAGTGCTCCAGCATGTCTTTCCTTGAAGTCTCCCAAGATATATGGTAGCTGGGGACTCTGACCCTATGGTGATGAGTAATGACATGGATAACAACAGATAAAGAGTTATGTACTTACCATAACTTGGCATCTATGCTATCATATGTCATTGTTCATCACATTTCCCTCCCGCCACCCCCTACCCTGTTGGATCTTGGAGGAAACTGGATTTTTTTCTTTGGGTTCCAGATCCTGTTTTTGCAGGAGTAGTTTTTAGAAATGTGTTAGCAAACTTGATCTGAGGGTTAAAGGGCAGCAGGACATTATAGGAGAGGCAGGAGCTAGAGCGCTGGATCTGTCTGTTGTATGTTGCCGGCTCGGCTCCAATATCGGATCCAATACCCTATGGTGATGAATAATGACATAGGATAACACAGATGCCAAGTTATGGTAAGTACATAACTCTTTGTCTAGTTGGAGCAAGACTGTTGAGGGTCTTCAGGAAAAGTAAATTAAATTTGAGTACGGCTTTGCTGAGTGCAATATTTTTCAGGATAGACCATTTAAAGGAGCTTAGAATTCTGTTAAATGTGTCAGGGTTACAATTAGTGAGGTTATGGGAAGTTCTAAGTAAGTGTTATTTGACATGACGGGGTACCAACTCTCCTTGCATATACAGGGAGGTGATCACTGACAGAATCAGGGTGCCACTGGAGACATAATTAGTGGAATTGGATACCAGTATCAAGATGAGAAAAGAATCACTGTTTTTGGGAGAGCTATAATATGTGGGGGAGAAAATTAGTTGATTCAATCCAAATAGGTTTAGGCTAGTTGATGGATATTTTATGGAGATAATCTGCCAATCAAAATTAACATCACCTAGAATTATCTTTTCATTAGAAATTGTATGTGAGATCCAGTTTAGGATGTTTTCAGGGTTGTAGCATTATTACCTGGGGGGTTATAAAGTAGTATAATACATAGTTACGTATGGTTTAAGAAGGGAGGTGAGGAGCTTAGTGGTATGAAATTTGGGAATAGTTTTATTGTAGGGTAGGATTTCAAGATAGGTTATAGTAAAGCTACTGCACCACTTATTTTGAGTTCTGTCAGCCATGATATTATAATCAGGAAGTGATATTTCAAAGTCAGTTATGTGGAGTTTTAGCCATGTTTCAATTATGGAAAGAATATCTGGTGTAGTGTGGGAAATCCAAGCGTGGAGTTATGAAGTTTTATTAATAGATGATGTTGCAAGTATTTAAGGAAAGGAATTTCAGCTCTTTGGGTGAGTCTGAGATATGTGCGTTGGGTTTTTATGGTTTGGTGATAGTGGTGTGGTCCCTGTTTTGGAAGGACAGGGGTGTGTTGATTGGAGGTGGTTGGTTTGAGATGAGTTTTGAAGACTATTGGGGAGTCAGGGTGGGTGGAGGGTCCCGGTTTGGGATGAATATCCCCACAGAGTGGTTAAGAGAGAGAGAGGAGAATGAATTTGTTTGGTAAGCTTGTCTTGGTTTAACTGTAGCAGTTTTATTTTGGTATGGTAGGTGTGATTGTTTATAATACCATGACCCCCCCCAAACGTGCACGCTGATTGGCCAGCGTGCACATTGTAAATCGAGTTAAGGTCCGGTCGCCCGGACTTTTTTCCATTAGTATAACTCTACTTTTAAAACACTGTCTCGCTATGTTAAATGGGTTTAACATAGCGAGACAGCTTTAAAATAAGCAACGGAGATCTCCGTTGCTTATTTTAAAGCTGTCTCGCTATGCTAAACCCATTTAACATAGCGAGACAGGTTTTAAAAAAAAAGCAACGGAGAAAGCAAGATCTCCGTTGCTTTTTTTACTGTTTCGCTATGTTAAATGGGTTTAACATAGCGAGACAGTTTTAAAATAAGCAACAGACATCTCCGTTGCTTATTTTAAAACTGTCTTGCTATGTTAAACCCATTTAACATAGCGAAAACAGTAAAAAAAAAAGCAACGGAGATCTTGCTTTCTCCGTTGCTTTTGCCCACAGCTCTGCATCAGAACTGCCGCGGATGCCAGACATCTGCGGTAGGGCAGTAAACAGGCATTATACTATGCCATTATTTAAGAAAAGTAATAGTTTCTTTTCTTAAATAATGTCATGGTATAATAGCAATAACCCACTTCTGGGTGTGGGTAATGCTGTATTTACCCATGGTTGGCTTTGTTTGGTAAATCCAGCATTACCCACACCCAGGCGTGGGTTATTGCTATAGTAATTTGAATTTGAAGTAAAGATTGGGTGAGTCTTTGTATATACTGGAAACTGTTAGTGGTGAAGTGGGGTGATTTAAATGGTTACAGGTGTAGCACACAGTGGAAGAAATAAATACAAGATTAAGTGATGTATGGTAAGTTGTAAGGTGATAAAACAGGAAGAGTATGGATATTTAAGAGAAGTATGTTCTGTAGATTTGTAGAGAGATGCGCCAGAGAAAGAGGAGCTAAAACACTGAGGGTTAGGTGGATGATGTAAATTGCAATCACTGTGGTTAGTTAAATATAAGAAAGGAAAGAAAGTTAAAGTGCTTAAATGCAGATGGTTTAGGAATTGTGCGTGTGTATTCTTCTGACAAGGGTATCTCTATATTTTTGTGTAGGCCTTTAAGAGGGGTGGGAAGTTGGTGTAGTTGTGGTAGGAGAACAGGTCCTATAAATGTAATGCCATGAAAGTTGGCTGTAGTGGGAGACAGCTCCAACACCAGTATTAGGAGTCTTTATCTGTTATGCTGTCAGTAGAACATTTTTTTGTATTAGGAATATTAGTCTAACACATGCTTTGGAAGAACAAGGGATATGCTACTCCAGACTGCAATTACAGTGCTGCTGTGTAGGAGGAGTAAATTTGTGCAAAACGATATGAAATTACAAGTGAGTTTTCCTCGGACAGTTACAGTTTCACAGCAAACAAACTGATTGCAAGAAAGTTTGCAGACAGAAGTGGAACAAACTAAATTTGGCTGAGAGAACAACAGGAAGAGTATAACCAACTACCTGAAGGAGGAAAAGGCCAGACAGTGATATAATAAATATTGTTTATGGTTGTAAACATGGGCTCTATGGTAGGACACTGCACTCTCTCTTGTGTTATAACACAACAGACAATGATAAGTAGAACAGCAGTCTACTATAAGACTTAAGTGAATAATACTGTGGCCCTAAACTACATCACAATGGTACCTTTGAATTCCCTGCTGAAATGTACCTGTATGTGTGAGCAGTAGTCAAACTTCTTTTGTTTTTGTTTTTTTTTGTTAGCAGAAAGGATGATGTTTCAGAGAGAGAGATGAATTTTAGCTTAGTTACAGAAGTGAGCATGCAGTGTCCTGTAACACTGTGAAAGGAGGAAAGGGAGGAAGGAATGTAAGTGGTGGAGTTACAAAATTAACAAAGTGCACACAAAAAACAAAAACTGCAGATGGCCATACACTTGCAACTTGAAATTTATTGTATAAGCACTTTCATCTTAGTCTGCTGGATTTCCTCAGATAAATGCATTCTCCATTTAAAAACTTCTTCTTCTTTTGGCTGTTCCTAGTTAGGGGTCGCCCCATCGGATCACCTGTCTGCTCATGATTGGCAGTGGAGTTTTACAGTGTCTAGTTGCCAGCCTGGCACCCAACCTTCCACGGAAGGCACACACATGCATGCACTCATGCCTAGGGCCAGTTTAGAGTATCCAATCTGTCTTTGGGATGTGGGACGAAATAGGAGCACTCGGAGGAAACCCATGCGACCACAGGGAGGACATGCAGACTCCGCACAGAAGGCATTCCAGCCGAGGATCGAATCGGAGAACCTCTTGCTGTGAGGTGGCAATGCTAACTGCTGCACCACCACAGCTGCCCCAGTCTCTATTTAAAAATGTTTATAATTAAATAAAAAATGTGCTGCAGATATTGGAGAAAGTTGCTCTGTTTGAGAAGCATGGTAACTTGGAAACATACCTTTAAAGATGGGAAGTGCATTGGCAGATTCTGTTAAATGCAACAAATCTCCCTGGAATTAATAGGTTATTGTGTGGGAGGTTGGCATAATGTTTAAGGTATTTCCCTTACAGAGACAAAGTGCAGGCTTTGATCCCAATGTGGGATCATTGGCTAGGCTTAAAATGGTCCACAAGGACAGTTAACCTAAGACTAACCTATGAACCTTAGTTTTCATCATCAGTTTGTTAATGTACAAAAGGTCTAATGTTTGATACTGTATTTATTTCTATAGTGTTTGAAAAGGCCTATGTTAGATTTTTGTGTGTTGCTGGTTGTTTTATTTGTAAGCTGTCTTTTACACTTTTACCCACTAGATGACAGCATTGTTTTTAGTATATAAATGTTTTTTAAACTGATACTACATGTATCTGAGGAAGTCCAGTGTATGTTTAAAAACGAAAGTGCTAATACAATAAATTTCATGTTGTAAGTGTAAAAAAAAAATCATGCTATGGGCATCTGCAGTTTTTGTTTTTTGAGTGTAATTTGTGTGTGCAGTTCGGTGCTGTGATTATAAAATTAAATTATTATATCAAAAAGAAAATAGTGTACAATGCTTCCATACTTAAACCTGGCCATTAAGGTTAATATAAACTCTAAAATAAAGCAATCAAAAGGAACAAAGCTTCATTCACAGTAAATATGCTAGTAAGATGTGTGAAAATAATAAGACCTCCTGCATTCAGATCTGAAAAATGAAATAGAAAAAAAATGAGAATGTAGTGTTGTAGAACAAAATGATATAAGAGAGCCAGCAGACATAGCTTACACACTAACATAGAGATTTGTAAAACATTTCTGGCCACAAAGGGAATTCCCATACAGTTTTCCTCCTTGCAGCACGATCCCATCTGAAATTGCATCCAAAATGGTCACCTCTCTCCTTAGCAAGTTCAGAAACTAATTCCATGTTACTAGATGAAATATAAGGTCACTTTATATGGGAAGTAAGTTATTGCCAAGTGTACTTTCTTATGCACATTCTTAACAGAACATTAAAAACGGTATGTGCTATATCCCTGCTGTTTGGTAGCAAGTTATTGTGGTCCCTATCCACAAGGGAAGCTATTCTACAGACACCTAATAATTACAGACCTATCAGCCTTAAAAGTATATTGTGCAAGGTGATGAGGAGTCATTGTTGAATTTACTAATGCTTTTAATGTAATAACCACATGACAAAATCATGCATAAACTCAGGGATCTGAAGTTAATTGAAGCCATAATAAACTGAGCCCACAGTTGCCTCTGTAGTTGTACAAAGCAAGTAATGATAGGAGAATCCTCATTTTCACCATACCCTGTCCTTGGGCCAGTGCTTTTTTCAGCATGTTACTTCTTGGATGTCAGAAGTGATTATATTGTCTGACTCATCAAATATAGAGATGACTGCTAGTCCTTAACCCTGCTGACACCACTTTCCTTCAAACAACACTTGGCGTTGCATTAGAATGATACCTTAGATATAAGTTTGCCATCAGTGTCAGAAAATGCAACATTCTGGCATCTGGCAACCCCTGCCAACACCACAGCAACCAACAGTATCACATACTATTGACAGGCAATAGGTAGAAGTTGACAAAAGTAGTAAAAAAAAAATTGGGAGTCCTTGTAGGTGGTGTTCTAAAACAAATCACTGAAGTAGTAGTCTAAGCTATATGAGGTTTACCCCACCTGCACTAGACAATTTGTGCACCTTCCAGGCACTCCCCCTGCCAGGAATGTATAGAGTACTCCCTATAAAAGGCAGGAGGAGTGGCAAAAGCTTCATGGCTATTTTGCTGCAGCTTTTGCTGTTCACTTGTCAACTACAATCTTCATGCTGAGGACATAAGCTCCCCTTGGAGAAAGCCTTCCTTATAAAATTATTTTTTTTATGTGGAAAACTTGTATTATTTTGACAAAAAAAATGTGTTTGTATGTACTTAAGGAAACTAATTGAAAGGGTCAGACATGTTTATTATGCTAAATATGTTTGTACTTCTGAGATTATAGTCAGTCTGAACTTTCAGATTCCAAAGAAAACATTCCTACAGACATTGTTAATGAAGAAATCTCCCTTTTCAGAAATTTTATCTAATATGAGTGAGGTTTTTCAATGGTAACAGAGTGTCAACTCAGAAAGTGTATTATGATTTAATATGATTATAGATGCTTAAAGCAAATCTCAATGCCCTTCCTTATCACTGTTGCAGTATTCCTTGCTAAATGGATATTCTACCAAGGATAGCCATATGTCCGGATGGCATACCAAAGCTTTAGGCAGTCCCAGGTGCTGTACGTTGCACTTATGTCCTATGTCCAGGATGCATGATACATAAGTGATATACGAGCACCTTATCCTCAGAACTTTGGCACCAATTCGAACCCTACCTTTTTGAATTCCGTCTGTAAAGTTTGTTGCTCTGTTTCAGCTACTGAGCCTGTAGCAGATGAGTACCCCGTAGGGGTCATTTTCTTCATTTTCTTTTTTTGGGTTACCGCGTATGATGAGTTGTATAAAAGGTTGGACACTAAGGAGGGAGAAAAGGACCTGTACCAATTGGCTAGACAGAGGGACCGAGCTATCCCTCAGTCGGCCAGAATACCAAAGGTAAGTAAGTAAGTAAGACATCGGCTGTCGTCGATTGTAAAGGACGTCAGGACGTCCGATACAAAAGGAGGCAGCCGATGTCACTTCCTCAGTCTCTCTTGCCATAACAGTCAGGAGCCCCCAGAAAACAAGGCTTAAGCCAAAAGAAACTTTGGCAAATAAAACCAGATTCAGCCTGTACCTTAGGAAAGGAGAACAGGAGAGGATTAAAAAAGGGGGAAGGACGGAGGGAAACCAGGACTGCAACAGTGAATACATTCAAACATCTACATTTATGGTAAGTGTAAATAACTGTACTATGTTCATCGTGTTTCACTGTTGCAGTCTTAACCAATTGATTGATTACCAAAGTCCAGAGAAAACAGAGGAGGTACCAATAGAATCAAGGACTGGAGAGAATGCCCTGCGGAACAGCAGTGGCAAACCCTGCCCTGGCTCTAGCAAACAAAGGCAAATTATAATGCTTTGGGAAAGTGTGAACAGAAGACCATGTGGCAGCCTCTAAAATGTCTTTAGTAGGGACACCCCTTAAAAAGACTGCAGAAGTGGAAGCTGCTCTTGTGGAGTGGTTTCTGACCCCTTGAGGTGGAACCTTGCCATGAAAGGAATAACAGAAAGTAATACAATGTGCAATCCACTTAGAAATGGTTTGCTTAGAGATAGCTTTGCCCTGAGCTCCAGGGGCAAAACTGACCAATAACTGTGTTGAGTTCCAAAGGTCTTTAGTCCTGTCCAGGTAAAAACCTGAGCTGTCTGTGCACATCAAGAGAATGTAGGATCCTTTCACCTCTATTTTGGGGATTAGGAAAGAAAGTAGGAAGGTGTATGACTGATTAAGAGTCAGGCTAGAAACCACCTTAGGCATAAAAGAGGGATTGGTTCTCAGAGAGACACGATCTGCATGGAAAATAAGAAAAGGCTCCACAGCCATCAAAGTTTGCAGCTCTGACACCCTCCTTGCTGAAGTTATAGCCAAAAGGAAGGCAGTCTTCCAAGAGAGAAACTTTAAATCTGCAGTGGCAGCTGGCTCAAAAGGAGGAAGAGTGAGTTTCTCTAGAACAAAATTTAGGTCCCAGGCTGGAGTAAGTGCCCTTCTGGGAGGTTTTAAGTTGCAAGCACCTCTGATAAACATTTTCACCAGAGGATGAGAGAAAATGGGTTGCTCAAAAGAACAATGAGCAGAAATGGCTGAAGCATGGATCGTGATAGAGGAAAAAGAAAGACCACCCTGAAGCAAATCAGCGAAGTATTCCAGGATCAAAGGAAGAGTAGGCTGAGAAGAAGATTCCCCTCTAGCCTGCATCCAATGAGAGAATCTTTCCCATTTGCCAGCGTAGGTCTTCCTAGTGCTAGGCTTCCTGGCCACCCAAAGTATGTTAACCACCTGCTGGGAAAGGGAAGAAGAAATGGATGGATTCATACAATGAGCCATGCTGCCAAATGGAGAGACTGAAGATGAGGATGTAGAATGTTTCACCCTTCCTGAACCAACAGATCTGGTTTCAGAGGAAGACACCAAGGAGGAAAGTGGGACAGACTGTGAAGCAGTGTATACCAATACTGTCTGGGCCAGTCTGGAGCTATGAGAATAGTCCTTGGTCTTTCATCCCTGATCTTCAATAATACTCTGAGAAGAGGAGGAAGAGGAGGGAAGGCATAAACTGAGAGAAGCATTCAAGGGAAGGACAGAGCATCCACTCTCCAGGCCTTGCTGTGATGCTGTCTGGTGCAAAAAAGTGATAGAAGGTGGTTGTCTGGGGAGGAAAAAAGATCCACCTGAATAGTTCCCCAAAGTTGAATGATGCTGTAAAAGACTGTTCTGTTCAGTTGCCACTTGTGAGGATCCAGGGTCTGTCTGCTCAACTGGTTTGCCAAAACATTGAGTCTCCCTGGAAGAAACTGAGCTAGGAGATGCAAGACCAAGGATGCTGCTGTGGACCAGAGAATCATGCTCTGTCTGCACAGGGGGTAAGAATGAGTCCCTCCCTGTTTGTTGATGTACCACATGACTGTGGTGTTGTCTGTTCTAACAAGCAGAGTTCCTGGAGATAGACGATGCTTGAAAACCAGTAAGGCCTGCTGAACTGCTATCAACTCCTTTAGATCTATGTGTAGGTGCATTTGCTGGGCGTTCCAATGTCCTTGTATGCATCTGCCATCCAGGTGAGCTCCCCAGGCGTAGTCCAATGTGTCTGTGGTAAGAAATTGAATGGCAGGAGATGAGCGAAAAGGCATACCTTTGTTTTGTAGACAGGCTGTCGCTCACCAAAGAAACTCTGTCTGCAGACACGGAAGCAGAGGAATTATCATATCCAGGTCTTGTGTGTGTTGACACCAAAGGTTCTTGAGGTACCATTGCAATTTCCTCATATGCAGTCTTGAATATGGAATCATGATAGTGCAGGAGGCCAGGTATCCCAGAGCTTGCAGGTATTTCCTTCAGGGAGCTGGGACAGGCTTGCCAAATCCTTGAAGTAAACTGAAAGAGCTGCCTGCTTCTCCTAGGTGAGATATATCATCTGGGCAGCTGTGTTCAGACTCGCTCCCAGGAATGTTCTCTCCTTGGATGGCACCATTTGTAATTTTTCCTCATTGAGAGTGTAACCCAGGGAAGACAGAAGAGTCTCTACAAATTCCAGATCCTTTAACAGCTGTATGAGCTGAATTAGACAGTCATCCAAGTATGGATAAATCTGAATTTTCTTCTGCCTGCAAAAAAGCAATGACTGGAGCTAGGCACTTTGTGAAAACTCTGGGAGCAGTAGATAAGCCAAAGGGCAGCACAGAGAATTGATAATGTTGCTTGCCCACTCTGAAACAAAGGTATTGCCTGCAACTTTCCCTGATAGGAATGTGCAGGTAAGCTTCTTTGAGATCCAAAGTTACCAGCCAGGAATCCTTGTCTAACATTGGTAGCAACTGATGCAGACTGAACATTTTGAACTTTGGAATTACCAAGAAATAGTTCAGAATGGATAGGTCTAGGATAGGATGCCAGGTGCCTTCTTTTTTAGAACTAAGAAAAGTCTGGAATAGAAGCCCTGGCCTACCTGCTGAGCAGGAACTCGATTCTATTGCTCCCAGATGTAACAGAGACAACATTTGCTTTTCTGCTTCTGCCCTTTGGTTTGGAGGAGTGTCCGGGAATCCTTTGGGTACTGGAAAGGTGTGGAAAGAAAACCTGTGTCCTAAAGATACAGTTCTGAGTACCCATTTGTCATCTGTGATGGTGGCCCAGACATTTGCAAAAAAGGCCAACCTTCCCCCTAAAGGATTTTCTGGGCAAACAGGAACAGGCAGAAATTGGACAGAGTCATTGAGAATGTTTGGATTGAGATGCAGGCTTAGAACTTCCCACCTTGGAAGTGGAAGCATGCCAATGCTTAGACCTTTGAGGGGTGGCCAACTGCCCCCTAGAAGATATGTAACCTCTAGTCCTAGAATGGTTCTGTCGGCTGGTATCAGGAAACATCCAACTATTAGAAGGGTAATTCCTGCTGAAGCAAGGAGGTTGAACTTGCAGAAAATCCTTAACTGTCTACATAGACTTGGCCTTATCCTCCATCTTTTTGAGCACTTCCTCAGCTTTGCTGCCAAAAAGACTGTCCTTATGTAAAGGTACATCTAAAAGCTTAGACTTAGGCTGTGGAAGGGGCTGCTCCGTGAGCCAAGCATGCCTTCTGATAACAGATCCATCAGCTGTAGCCCTGCAGGAGACTTCTAGAATGTCAAAACCACAATGTAATGAATGTTTATTAACAAGACTAGCAGAATTCAACAAATCCTGCATATCCTTACTCTCTGCCAAAAGAGGCACATTTGCAATCTTTGACTTAATAGCCTCCAAGGTGTGCTGCTGATACTTAAGCATATGAAAAAGGCAATTAGTAGACCTAATAGCAAGAGTGGCAGAGGTATAAACTTTTTTTTACCCCACCTATCCAGGTTCCTAGATTCCCTGTTGGAAGGAACAGGATTTTTGGTAACAGTGGCCTTAACTCCTTTAGGCCCTTGAGAAATAACCTCTGGGTCAGCTAGTGGATTCATAAAAAGAAACAAATGAGAATCAGGGACTCTATAGTACCTGTCCAGTTTCCTGGGAGCAGGAGGAACTGAATTTGGAGTCAAGGAATTTTCCAGAAAAACATCTTCAACCACTTCCAACACTGGAGGGATAGCCAGAGGTTTATGCTGCAGCAAATCCAAAAATTCCCTAATGCTTTTCTTAGATTGGGGATAATCCTGACTTTCCCATTTAAAATGCTCCCTGAGAGTATTCAAAGTATCACCAAAAGAGAAATCCTGTGGAGGAGATGCAGAAGGAATGGATTCCTCTGCATCTGAATCCTCAAAAGGAGAAAAAACCCGAGGAACTTCCTCTTCATCAGCAGAAATGCTAGAAGTATCAGAACCTGAATAAAATAAAGCCTCAGGAGAGACATCTCTACCCCTTTTTGAAGGAGGAGGCTGTGAACCCCTAATAAAAGTCAAAAGGTCATTAGCCATTTTTAACCATTTGAGATTGAGGGGACTGAGAGTAAACTGGAGCCTGTTTCTTCACAGGCTTATGACTGGAAGATTTACCTGCAAGCCTAAAGGACTTGGGGGGGGGGGGCTGGCTACTGCTGAAGTCGTGGCAGAGATCGTCGGTATGAGCCTGCTGTCCATACAAAGAATGGAGGCCTCGGACGCTGGAGCCAGCTTAGCGGCTACGGATCCAGCTAAACAAGCAACAGGCAAAAGGTCAGAAGACAAAATGGAAGCTGGAGGCCTGGGTGACTCCGAAATGGTCTCAACCGAGGGCTGCGGTTGAAAATCTTCTTTCTGCAAGGGCTGCAAAGGCACCTCACTGGCTACTGCAGGACTGACGACCAGCTTAACATCATCTTGACCCTCTGAAGCCTGTCGTGGTCCTTATCCTTATGCTTCTTAGGGATATCTGAAGCCTGAAGACCAACGGACACCATACCGACAAACTTAGGCCACACTACAAAATGCTTAGCTAAAAGCTTAGCCCGACGACAAATAGTATGCAGATTAAAGGAAGAAGAGATCACAATTAGGAATGTCGTGGTCAAGACCTAAACAAATAATACAATAGGAATGAAAATCTCTATGGGGAATTTGCTTTCCACAGGTAAGACAATTAACTTTTTCTGACATTTGTTAAGGCAAAAAAAAAGGATCCCCAATGGGGTACTTAGCTGTAGCTGACTTCAACTTTGTAGTCAGAAACCAAAAAACTAAACTGCCGACCGGCCCTCATGCAAAAAGCTTTTGCTTTGGGCTCCGCGGCAAAGAAGACTGAGGAAGTAACGTCGGCTGCCTCCTTTTGTATCAGACGTCCTGACGTCCTTTACAACCGACGACAGCCGATGTCATATTTACTTACCTTTGGTATTCTGGCCGATAGAGGGCTACCGGGAGCCAGATAACCCATTGGTTAGGACTGTAACAGTGAACATCAGGTATTATACCCTCTTATAGATAGACTCTCTCATGCCTTATGCAGTCCCTCCTTTGTTGGAAGCCCTTCTGGATTACAGGGTCCTGAGTCCCAGTGGCTTGGCACTTTGTTTATTTTGATCATGAGCCCCAGTTGCCTGCCTCTAAGAAACCTGACAAGTTTTACTAGGTACCAGAGGCTCAAAAGTTCTTGTATTAGAATCCCTTCTCTGACCATGTAGTCATTTTTCTTTCTGCTGATAAAGCTTCCAAATTACTGTCTTCCATATTTCTCCCTTCTGACAAGGACTGTAGAGCTACGTACACGTGTGGGAAAAAAAGTATATACCTCAGCCACTCTGGCTTTCAGATCCATAAACTACCAGACCCATATGACCAGATGGTTTACTATTGAAATCTGGAAACTGCATTAATCAGCTGATGAAATAGTCAGACAAATGTGGAAATATATATTGTCTAACAAGCAAAACAACAAAACTGCTTTAACCACCAACCATAGTTCGACGTATATCGACATAGCTTTAGGTGACATCAGTCACCCAAGCTATGCAGCGTAACTTACCATTAGACTGTCAAGTCAACAGCACATGGTTTTTACTGTTTTGCAGGGGGGCAAGCCCTCTGCACACCCATATCTCTTGCAAATTATATGTACCAACTCCGAGATTGCACTACACTGGGGAAAAGGGTAAATTCCCTGTTTGACACTGTACTGCAATCTCCACTCAGAATACCGAACTCAGCCTACCAAAGTACACTGATGTTCGCTATTGTAAATTTGCAGTAGTCTGGTTCAGAATTTGCCTGTTTGAAAAGTGCCTTTCTACTACATGTCGTTCGATCACCTGCACCATTGGATTTCAATAGTAAACCGACCAGGTATGTGGTGGTGGTTCTGTCTAAACTTGGAGGTGTTTTGACTGACATGCTTGACGCTGAAGCTAAGACTTATGTTATTTTTTATTGAGTTCTGCTTCTGAGGTGGCCTGCCATTCCAGCTGTGATGCTGATGCATCTTTTTGGACTGCTGTGTCTGGGTCTGTTATATACAGGTACTCCTGGCTTAGGTTACAATTTCTTCCAAAAGATATGAAAGCCAAGTTGTTGGATTCCCCCTTGGAGACTCAGAGTCTGGTTCTGCTGTTGAAAAGCTTTTTAAAACATTACAGGATAAAGGGAAGTTTATGCAAGACCTCAAAAAGATTTTTATTTCCCCTTTCTCTAAGTTTCAAAGGAATAATCCCTTAGTCCTTCTTTGTGCATAGGCAGCAGATGCCCCCCTTAAGGGGCAAGAGTTCTTCAAAAAGGTAGTTTCCTGATAAACCTGCTTAGGATTCTAGAGGTCAGAATCCCTCTTTCCTTGACAAATCTGCTTCTATCTGATATTCATCCTTTCCTGCCTCTGGACCACATTGCTCTTTTCCTCTAGTTAACTCTGACCTATCACATCTGGCAGCAGATCTTTCTATAATTCAAAAAAGCAACTTCCTAGTTCAGAAATCCCTTTCACCATTTTCAGGCATTCCTCAGACTTCACATTACCAAATTTCTAATTTTCCTCCCATTCTTCAGGGCCTTTTAGCTCAGGGAACTATTCAGCCAGTTCTCCCTCCCAGAGAGGCACAGGCTTTTTTCCCAGGATGTTTCTTGTTCCCAGGAAGGATGGCTGTTGTGAAGGCCCATTCTGAATCTCTCTTTTCTCAAAGAATTTTCTAAGAGGCCCTTTCAAAATGTTCTCTCTCTGGTCCCCGTTTACCTTGCTGCTTCCTCAGGTCTACCTAGTCTGTCTGGACCTGAAGGATGCTATCTCCACATTCCTATTCACCCTCTGTTCAGGAAATTTTACAGTTATCAGTTTCTTCCTCACATTATCAGTTCTATGTTTTGTCTTGTGGTCTTTCTACAGCTCATAGAGTGTTTACCAAATATATGGCTCCAGTTATAGCTTACTTGCAGACTCCATAGTATCTACATTTTTCCCTGTCTGGATGACCTTCTCATTCAAGCTCCTTCCTAGCAGCTTATTCTTCAGAATCACAATTTTACCATGCTTCTATTTAGAATTTTGGGGTTTGCCCTCAATCTCACAAAAATCTGTTCTGATTCCTTCTCAGAATTATGTTTTTTCTGGGATGCAGGATTTGAACCCTGCCTATGATGGCTTTTCTTCCTCCTTCCAATGTCACCCTCTTGGTAGCTTTCTTCCAGTCTCTTCTTTTAGAGGTGGTGTTGACAAGAAAGTTCCTGTAGGCTCTGAGGTGCACGTCTTCCATTGTTCCTATGGCTCCTTTTTCTAGATTCCACATGACAAAGCTTCAATAGTATGTAAAGACAATCTGGTTTCAATATTGCCATCCTCTGGAAATTCCCATTCTTTTCTTGCCTTGTCTCAGACAGAAATGTTTGTGCTGTATTCATCAGATGTCCTTAAATATCACCATTGCAGTATTCTTTACATAAGGGATCTCTTGCCAAGGATAGCCCAGCATCTGGCCAGTATACTACAGTCTTTAGATCTTATAGGCACCATATGTCACATGTATGCTCCTTATGTCAGTTGTAGGGCATAAAGGTAACATACAGATGCAAACAGTCAGAACTTCTTTGCCATCAACCCAAATACCATTATCAAATGTCAGTCTGAATGTCCTTCTGCTGTTCTGGTTGCCAAGCCTTCTTTAAATAAGTGCCCCATTGGGGTTTCTTCTCCTTTTTACCATATTGTAGTTTATTTGTGTTCATGTCACCCAAGAAGGGAAAATATCAGTGTGGTAGGCAAATTCCCCATAAAGGCCATCATGACCAGTGTCTTTTATGATTAGGCACTTCTCACGACCATACACAGTGCTCCATCTGTCAATCCTTTGTCCCTAAGAACCTATGTAGTTGCTTATCTTCTTTATACATATACCTTGAGAACCAATATGCACCAACTGTTGGCTTTGGTTGCTATGGCAGAATCCTCCCTTCCCAAGGGTCAGCTATCTGCCAAGAAGAAGGCCAAAAAGACTAGGCCAGATCTGGTTGCTGTCCAGGCTCTCCCTGATGTCTTTCTAGAAGCTAGTGAAAGTCATGAAGACCATCTGGTGCTTGCCTTGGATTCCTTTGCCATGAACCAATCGGAGGCCTGCATGAATCCAAATTCTCACATGTCCTTGGAAGCTTTTCCAAGATCTGTTCCCAAACATTGAGAGAGAACATTGGCTGATTCATTCCATAAGCTGGAAAAGTATTCATCAGATTTTAGTGAGAGAAGAGATTCCTGCAATGATTATGAAATCCTGCCAAAGGTCTAAACCTTTGAGGATCCTTTGGGGGGGGGGGGGTGATGTCCCACTCAAGAAAAAGTAGAAAACTGGACATATTACCCTTGTAGCTAAAGATCCCTGACATGAATGTCAGAATTTTACTCAGAGTCTGTTCAATGCTTTAATGGGCTTGAAGCTTTCTGAAGGGGTGTCAGTCCCTGCCCCTCCCTGCTCAGTCCCTTTCTCCTGTCCCTCCCTGGTCTTCCACTCCTGTTAATTGGCCTATGGAATTGGATTCCTCAGATGAAGGTGGATTCTGGGGAGGAATCCCCTGCTTACTCATCTCACATTCCTTCTTCTCTAGACTATGGTTCAGAGGAAGAGGATTCATTGAGTCCAAACTTCCCCTTTGAAGAATTATCCTTTGGGGATACTATTGCTCATTTGATGGCGTACTTTAAATGGGATTGCTGCCAAGTCTCTACCATTCAAAGAAGGTATTATGAGCTTTGTTCCTTCTGTTTTGGAAGTCCTTTTGGACACCTTTTCTGTTATCTCTGTAGCTCCTGACTCTCAGCCTCCATCTCCTAAGAAACCTGACAGGTTCTACAAGGTGCCTGAGGATTGCAAATTTTTGTATAAGTGCTCTTCTGCTGATCCTTCAGTGGTTTCGGTTTCCTCTGATAAACCTTCTAAGCTGTTACCATCTACTAAGATCCTCCCTTCAGATAGGGACAGTTGAGCTGCGGAGAGGTTGGGTAAAAAAGTGTGTATTGATGCCGCCCTGCCTTTCATTAATTGCCAAACCCAAATGACCAGGTATGTTTTGATTCTTCTTTTTCAGGTAGCTAAGGTGGTGTTTGACCTTCCTGATTCTGATGGGAAGGATTCAGCTCTTTCCCTTCTTAGGTCCACTTCCCAGGTCACCTGTCACACCATAAAATGCAGCTGTGACACAGCTGATACCTCTTTAAGGGCTGCTGCTTTTGGTTCTGTGATGAGGCATTCTTGGCTACGTCTTCAGGCTTTACCTGTTGATATTAAAGCCAAGCTTTTGGATGCCTATCTGGATAACAAAAATCTTTTTGGGACAGCTGCTGCTGACCTGTTTAAGTTCCTACAGGATAAGGGTAAGGCCCTGCAGGAGCTCAAACATATTTTTGCCTCCCCTATCCCCAAATTCCAGAGGAATTACCATTCTATGTCCACCTTTGTCCATAGGCAGACTCGCCCCCCTCCTAAAGGTAAGAAGGGATCTAGGCTCATTCCTCCCTGCTAAATATAGTCAGACTCCTTTGTTTCAGAAACCTTCCTTTCAGGGCAAGTCTGTCTCCAATTGACATTTAGCCTTCTCTTCCCATCAGCCAGGTCCCCTTATCTCTCTGCCTTTCTCTGTCTTCCAAACTGGCATCTGATCACCTCAGACTCTTGGGTGCTGTCTGTCATTCGTCAGGGGTATTTCATGGTTTGGAAATCCATTCCCCCTTTTCAGGCTTTCCTAAACCTCCTCTAGAACAACTTCCTCATTTCCCAGAGGTTCTGCAGTCCATTTTGGATCAGGGTACCAATCAGACGGTTCCACCCAACCATATGGGAAAGGGGTTTTACTCCAGAATGTTTTGGTTCCTCAGAAAGAGGGTATGTGAAGACCAGTTCTGGATCTTTGTTCAACACTTTTCTCTAAGTGCCTTATTTATGGATGTTTTCTGTTTAGACATTGTTTATTCTTCTTCTTCTCCAGGTCCTTTTGGTTTCTCCAGATGTCAAGAATGCATACCTTCACATCCCCATTCGCTCTCTGTTTCAGAAATGTTTATGTTTCTTTGCTTCTTCCTCACAATTTCAGTTCTTTGCTGTGCCCTTTGGTTTTTCTACTGCCCGAAGGGTGTTCACCAAATGCCTCACTCCTGTCATTGCTTTTTGCAGGTGTCTGAGTATACAGATTTTTCCCTTTCTGGATGAACTGCTCATTCAGTCTCCTCCCAGCGGTCTGTTGCAGGATCTCCACTGTACCACTTGTCTTTTACAAAGTCTGGGGTTCACCATAAATCTCAAGAAATTAGTCCTGATGCCCTCCCAGGATCATGTTTTTCTCAGGTGTAGGCTTCAGACTATTCCCATGCTGGCTTCTCTTCCTTGCTCCCAAGATTTTATCTCTGACCATCTACTCTGTCCTCTCTCACATTGAGGGAATTTCGAAGGGTTCTGGGATTTATGGTTTCCACTATTCCCATGCTTCCTCTCACCAGGCTTTATATGTGGAAGCTTCAGTGGTACCTCAAATCATTGTCGCTTCAACACTGCCACCCCCTGGAATTCACGGTTCCTTTTCTTCCTTGCCTCAAACTTGAGCTTCAGTGGTGAATTCAGCCACTCTCTCTCAGTCTGGTGCTCCCCCTTCCAGGCTCCAGTTCCTCCTCAGGAACTGTTCATAGATGCCTCAAACTTGGGGTGGGGGGCTACTTGTGACCATGTAAAGGTACAGAATCTGGCTTTCTCACCAGAGGACAGATCATAACAACATAAAAGAGATGAGAGCTCTGCTTCTTGCTGTGAAAACTTTTCATTCCCTTTTCCATCCCAGCCCCTTCAAAGTCTTCACAGACAGTACCACTGTGATGTGGTATGTCAACACATGGGGGATATAAGGTCCTATGTCCTTTGCAGATTTAACTTTTCAGGTCTGGGATCTAGCTATCAGGTATCAAGGGACTCTTCAGGCAGTTTACATTCCTTCAGAGCACAGTCTGTTGGCAGACTCATTGAACAAGTCCAGAACACAGACTCATGAATGGATGATTCACAGAGACATGTTTCTGGATGTAGTCCATTGGTGGGGTATTCCTCAGGTAGATATTTTTGCCTCCCCTCTGAACAGACAACTTCCTGAATTCTGTTCAAGAATCCCATGTCCTCTGACTTGGAAAGTGGATACCCTGTTGCCACAAGATCTGCACAAGCTCAGGCAGGACTTCCAAAAACTCCCAAAATCTTGCTGGTATCCCCCTTTTGGCTCAGACAGCACTGACTCCCCCTTCCTTACCACTTGGCCAGATGCAATCACCACAAGTTACCTCAATGGGTGGATCTTCTCAAACAAGACAAGGAATCTCTCATTCACCCTCATCTGTCCACTTTTCAAATAATACTCTGAGCGATAGGGTTTTGATTCCTTTAGGCACCACTTTTCGGAGTTTGTGCTGAGTTCTACAGGAGGACAGGAAACCCACTATGATAAAATCATATATGTCCCAATGGAAAAGGTTTTCTGTATGGTACCTGGATTGCCATCAGGATCCCCTCTCTGTGGAGGTTCCTCTGGTTTTGTCTTATTTCTGTGATCTGCTCAATGCTAGGTTGTCATATTCTTCAGTTAAAGCTCACCTATCATCAATTTCTGCTCGTCTGCTCTTGAATCCTCCTTTGGCCACAATTTGAGGTCAAGCAATTTCTTAAAGGCGTCGTCCATATAAGGTCTCCCAGAAAGCTAATTCCACCTTCTTGGAACCTCAGTTTTGCACTTGAAAAATTGACTCAGGCTTCTTTTCAACCAGCCAGTTCATCTTTATTGCAACATTGTACTTGGAAGACTGTTCTTCTTTTGACTCTTACTTCAGCCAAGACAGTGTCTGAACTTCAGGCTTTCATGCCTATTCCTCCTTTTTCAAATTTTCACAGAGACAAGATGTCTGCTCAAACAAATCTTTCATTTATGCCCAGGCTGGTTAATAAGTTGTCCCTTAATCAGTTTATTCACCTTCCTTCCTTTTTTTCCTTCTCCACAGTCTGCCATTGAGAAAGTTCTTCCGGCATTGGATCTGCATAGACAGCTTGGGTATTATAGGTTCATAGGTTCGTACTAGGCTATCTGCCCTAGGGCATTTATAAGCCTAGCCAGAGTGAATGTGGCTTACACCACCCCTTAGGATGAGAATACTACGCCCTTTTAGGGTTTAGTTTACTATGCCTCTGTCTAGTAGTGACACAGAGATGACCCCCCCGGGGTAAACTTATGATCTCCCATCCACTCATCGAGATTTCTCTTGAATAGAGTCAGTGAGGAGCTCTGCCTAACATGGACTGGGATTCTGTTCCAGAGTGTAGGGAGCCTCTGGGTTATGAATCTGTCCCTCCAGCACATTCTATTTATTTCTGTGTTGAGGTTTAAGTCACTTGTTCTCGTGGCTCTGATGGATTTGGATTTTCTGAGGTGGAGCATGTCCATTAATTCAGGATTGGACATGGCCTTGTACGTCAGGCACAGATCACCTCTGAGTAGGCGGTATGCAACTGAATAGAGCTGGAGTTTTTCAGTCGGGCAGCATATGACATATGTTTAAGACCCTTTATCCTCTTGGTGAGGAACTTTTGGGGTCTTTCCAACTGCTGCAGGTGTCGGGTGAGATACATCCCAAATGGGGCATTGTACTCAATCATTGGCCTGATAAGAGAAGAGTACAGGGGCACAATGACCTCTCTTGATCAAGATGTGAAACCCTTCATGATAAGGTGGGCAATATAGAAGGTCTTCCTAACCACTTTGGCAATGTGAGTGTCAAATGAGAGGTTACTGTCAACCTGGGTCCCTAGGTCCCTGATTACCTCTTCCGTACTTAATGGATTACCACCTATGTGGTAATTTGTCGGTACCTTGTTTTTCCCAAAGGGTATGACTATACATTTCTTGGCGTTCAGCTTAAGGCCATGGCTCTGGCACCAATTATCCATTTCTATGAGGCCTCTCTGAAGGATGTTTGTGTCCGCTGGAGTATCAATTATGGCGCCCAGTTTGCAGTCATCTGCGAACTTTGTCAGCCACAATCCTCCTATGTTTGCTTGTACCTCGGAAAAATAAATGCCGAACAAGAGGGGTCCCAGGACTGAGACCTGTGGGACACCACTTGTGACTGGCTTAGAGTCTGACATAGCTCCAGCAACTCTGACCCTGTGGGTTCTGTCCTTGAGCCAGTTTGCAACCCATCTTGTGACATACGGGTTTACATTTAAGCTGGTGAGTTTGTCTATGATGCCCGAGTGGGGTATTGTGTCAAAGGCTTTTGCAAGGTCAAGGTAGGCTGTGTGAACTGCCTTGCCCTCATCAATGGCCTTAGTGACTGTTTCAAAAAAGTCGACCAAGTTCAAAAGGCAGGAATGGCCTTGACAAAGCCAAATTGGGTAGGATCCAATGTCTGTAGGTCCCCAATGTCCAATGTCTTTGTTTATGAGTTCCATAATGATCCTCTCCATAGCTTTGCAGACCAGGCTCGTCAAGCTTATGGGGCGGTAATTTCCAGGGTCCGTAGAAGCACCGCCTTTGTGAAGTGGGACCACTGTTGCCGTACGCCACTCTTTGGGTACGTATCCTGTAGTAAGGCTAAGATTAAACAGCAGCATTATGTGTGGTTTTAGTTCCACTTGGAGTTCATGTAGCACACAGCCCGGGACACCATCCGGTCCCATTGATGCTGTGTTTTTAGCTTTAGAGAGGGCGTCTCTCACCTGGGCATCTGAGATGTTAGGGAGGCTACACTCTGCTGAGATAGTTATTTCTCCTTTTGGGATTTGCACTGAACCTGTCTGCCAGAATGTTGGCAATGTCAGTGGGTTCAGTGTATTTTGTGTCATTTTGGACTAACTCTGAGCATATCTGGGAGTTTCCACCCAGGTTTCTAACATAGCTAAAGAAGGCCTTGTGATTGTCTTTTGTGTCTTTTGCGATTTTTCTCTCAAAGTTGGCCTTGGATGATTTTATGAGTGATCGTAGTCTTTTGCTAGTACTGATCAGAGATGCCTTCCCTTTTAGGGATTTTGCTCTGTCATGTAGTAGCTTCCTCCTCCTGTTGTAAAGTTTGTTTATGGCTGGGGTCCACCAGACCGGGTGCCTGCCTTTGGGGGAATGGGTCTTGGTTTTATTTGGGATTGCATGATCCATGCATTCTTGAAGGTGCCCATAGAAGGCATTTGCAAAGATTCATCAGTGTGGGTTGTGGTTTCCACTGGCCCAGGGGCCTTGAAAGATACCACTTCAGTCTTAAGAAGTGTGAAGTTTGCTTTTGAGAAGTTCTTCACTGTGGTCTTTTGTGCAGGGGTGGGGCGGATGTGGATTTCCAGTGAGATTAATTTATGGTCTGATCTTACCAAAGAGGGATGTACTTCGTGTGGAGCATTTTGTCCCCATGTTTGTGATGATCAGGTCTAGTATATTGTCTCCTCTTGTGGGAATGGTGACTAGTTGTTCCATTGCATTTGAGTTTATGAATTCTAGGAACCTTTGGGCTAGGGTGTTGGGGCTTGAGTAATGTTCTCAGTCTATGTTTGGGTAGTTGAAGTCTCCCAAAATGATGGTATTTGGAGAGACATTCATACTCTCCAGTGTCTTCAGAAAGGCTGTGTGGGGTTCCTGAGTTTGAGAGGGTGGTCTGTAGCATGCTACAAACTGTAAGGCAGTTTTGCCTATGGTTAGTTGCACCTGGATAGTCTCCGATGCTTCGTGCGTTGCCACTAACCTGGAGGTGTGGGTATCTTTGATGATAATGGATACTCCCCCTCCTTTTGTGGTTTGGTCCAAGTTTTGGGGCCAGAAAGCATGATATGAGGTAAAACCTGATAGTGCTGGGGTGCTCTCTGGAGCCTTGAACCAGGTTTCAGTCACTGCACAGACATCGATGTTCTCCATACTGAGGAGGGCTTCGAGGGCGTGCATCTTGAGGCTTAGACTTCTGGCATTGAGCAGCATTACCCTTAGTTTTTTTCCACTTGTGTTTTCTAGGGAGGTAGGTTTGTCATTTGAGTCTTGCCTAAAAAAGGCACTATGGGGGTGGCAAGAGCCTTGGCCATTATCCGGAAGCCCAGGGGTGACAGGTGCAAGCCATCCCTTGCGAAGCAGCGTGGCTTGTCAAGCATGTCATCCCAAGCAGACAGACACTGGATCCCCTTAGAATGACACCAGTAATTAAGCCAATTGTTAAAACTGATCATTTTGTCTTTGTACTGTGGCATCATTCTTGGTGAGGGTAAGATGCTGCTCAGGGTCAGGGTCATACCGGCCTGGGCTACATAATCAGAGAGCTCCTCTATGTCTCTTTTCATGTAGTCCAGGGAGGTACGTCTCAGGTCGTTCACACCGGCATGTACAATGACTGAGTCACATTTGTACTTGCTGTGGAGTGACCTGAGTGCTTGTGTTATGTGGCGGATTCTAGCTCCCGACAGGCAGCTTACTGTGACCCTCTCCTTGTTCAGTCTGGTGAGCGGGACGTCAGTGTGCCTTACTATGGAGTCACCTATTACAAGTGTGTCTGGCATGTTGTTTGGCCTTAAGGGCTGTGACTGTTTAGCACACTGACTTTGTGAACTATGTGTTGCATGTGCTATGTCTTGAGGTGGTGGTTGCTTGGGTGTCTGCTTTGGAGGCCTCTGTTGTTTTGGTAGATTTTTAATCAGTGCCTCCGAGTATGTTTTTGTGTGTTTATGTGTTTGGTTTGCAGTTGTGATAGTTCTATCTGAGACTGGGTTTGTGGTGTGCATGGTTACCTTCTCCTCCTGACTGGTCTTGCCAGTACTGAATTGAGAGAGCTCAGCCTCCAGTTTGGCTATATAGTTGCATCTCTTGCATATATTTGTATTTGTTGGGAGGAGGAGAGGGTTGTCTGTGTACATGAGGCAATTGTAACATTGCCTCAAGATTCCTAGATTCACCAGCTGAACAGGAGAGGACGCCAGCAACTGACCCTTCGACATGCTAGAAATAGTGAAAAAGATTGCTGTGTAACTGAGTCAGAAAGGACCTATAGGGAAATGGGTACTCAACAGAATTTAGGTGAATGAAGTACTTTTGTTTGTTTAAGAGTGCTTTACCTGTATACAAAATGCTTTAGGAGCAAGTGCTGAGCTTTTCAGATAGAGTATAGGCTGTTTAGATTGCAAGTAGAACAGTTCTAAGGGAAAAATTGAAGAGCAGACTTGGCGGAGCCAGAAAAAGTTTAACCTTGTTTAACCAAGTTTAACCGGTGCTGCGCTATGCGCACGACCGCGCAAAGCCGTGCAAACGTGGATTTTAAGCAGTGAACTACAAAAGAGCTAGGAATGGTCCCAAACAACCAATTACTAACAGCTTCATGTGCTGAGGTCACTTCCCCCAAGGACAGGTAGGCTGCTCAAGGCTCCCCACTCCCACTGGTGAGCAAAGAAACTTCCTTCTATCCAAGTAAGGTAATGGACAACACAGGAACTACACCACAGCCCAGAATACAGCAATGCCTGTATACTGGTCTAAACTAGTCGAGAAAGGCGGGAAAACAAGGATTTTTTTTTTTTTGTTTTTTTTTTTTTGCAGAAATACACAGAAAATGCAGAGACAGTGATAAATTAGTTAAACAGGCTAGCACACTTTAGTGGGCAGCCTCCACAGTTCAATTAAACAAACAAACAAGCAAACTTTCAACTAAATTCGACTAAATGTAACTTTAAGTGCAGATTTTAAAATAAATGCAGTAATCAGTAAAAAAAACAGTTCAGGCTAGTTCAAAGTAAGCAGCAGAAGCTATTTTCAGTGGAAAAAAAAGCAAAGATACTTAAATCCAGAAGGTAGTCGCTTTTTCGAGTTCCTTGCTGCTAGGACCACTCTGTAAACCCACGTGGAGCTTGTCTGAGCAGTATAGCCAGAAAAAAACACCCAGAGGCGGATTTTAAGCAGTGAACTACAAAAGAGCTAGGAATGGTCCCAAACAACCAATTACTAACAGCTTCTTGTGCTGAGGTCACTTCACCCAAGGACAGGTAGGCTGCTCAAGGCTCCCCACTCACACTGGTGAGCAAAGAAACTTCCGTCTATCCAAGTAAGGTAATGGACAACACAGGAACTACACCACAGCCCAGAATACAGCAATGCCTGTATACTGGTCTAAACTAGTCGAGAAAGGCGGGAAAACAAGGATTATTTTTTTTTTTTGCAGAAATACACAGAAAATGCAGAGACAGTGATAAATTAGTTACACAGGCTAGCACACTTTAGTGGGCAGCCTCCACAGTTCAATTAAACAGACAAACAAGCAAACTTTCGACTAAATTCGACTAAATGTAACTTTAAGTGCAGATTTAGTTATATAAAATCTTACCATAATAGTAGATGTCCTTCTCTTCACTTTTGCAGTATTCAATCCCTCCCTCCTTCCCCCTCTTTCCTAGTCCTCGCCCCTGTGCTTTTGTTAGATAAAACAAAGGCAATTCACAAGTTTGAGCAACAATTTGTTTCTTTTCATCTCAGTTCTTTGGGTTTCACTGTTTCTAAGCAAACCATCTCCTCCTGAATGTCTAAGGCCATTTCCTTTTGTTATTCTTTTCATGGCAAATGTTTTTCTTCATCTGTAAAGGCACATTCTACTAGGGCAGTTGCCTCATCTGGTGGCTTTTTCAAGGGTTTAGACACCAATTCCATCCTCGAGGCTGATGTTTGGTCCTCTGTTCATACTTTCACTACACATTATAAATTGTATGTTATTTCCAGGGACAGGGTAAGTTTTGCCAGGACTATTCTGCATGAGTTTTTAGAGGGTTGTTCTGTGCCTTCCTCCTCCCAGCCTTCTTCTTAGCTCTTCTTGCATTCTCCCTTATGTAAAGAATACTGTAACAGTGCTATGGAAGGACATAGTATAGTTATATAAAATCTTACCATAATAGTAGATGTCCTTCTCTTCACTTTTGCAGTATTCAATCCCTCCCTCCTTCCCCCTCTTTCCTAGTCCTTGCCCCTGTGCTTTTGTGGCTCTCCTGACCAAGGGGCCCTTGCTTCCTTTTCTTTCTGTCCTTTTTTCCTCCTGGATGTACGTGTTTTATCTTTTGCTCTTTTTCTCCTGAGGCAATTCAGTTCTGAGTGTTTGTGTTCATACATCACCATTATGTTCTGCACCTTACGTGGGAGCATACATGTGAAGTATGATGTCTATAAGATCTAAAGGCTGTGCTATACTGGCCAGATGTTGAGCTATGTAAAGACTACTGGATCAGTGAGGAGAAGGACATCTACTGTTATGGTAAGATTTTACACAACTGTACTGTTACTCTGAATCCAGGCCTACCCTTTCAAACTCCTTCCCCCACCCAGGAGCTGTATACTGATGCTCCAGATCTGGGTTGGACAGCTTCTTCTAGCAACATTAGAGTGCAGGAAGTGTAGTCTCCCCAACACATGGAGTACCACATCAATATAAAGAGATGAGGACACTACCTTGGCTCTTCAAGCCCTACATTCCCTCTTTGCTCTGTGTCCTCTCCTGTCATGTGGTACATAAACAAGCAAGGGGGCACAAAGTCATACTTTCCTTGCAGACTAGCTCTTCTTGTTTGAGAGTTTGCTATTTACCATCATCTGATCCTTAAGGTGTTTTACATTCCCTTAGAGCACAATCTAGGGACAGACAACTTGAGCAGGTCCAGGGGAGATTTGCACGAATGGATGTTTTACAAAGAGGACAATAGTTGTTTGTGGGTTGCTCTTCAAGCAGATATGTTTGTCTTCCCACAGAACAGGCAACTCTCCAAGTTCTGTTCCTAGGGTGCAGAGTCCTCTGGCTTGGAAAGTGGACACCATGTCTTTTTCTTGGAAAGGGATGTTTCTGTATGCTCCCTTCTCCTCTGTTGCCTAAGGTCTTACAAAATATCATGTGGGACAGACTCAAAGTCTTGTTACTGACTTCATTTTGGACCAGACAACATTGGTTCCCCTCTTGTTTCATTTGGCCAGGGGCAATCATCACAAGTTACCTCAGAGAATGGATCTCCCCACACAGGACAAGGGCTCTCTCATTTACCCTCATCTGCTCAGCCTACTTTTGACTCTTTGGGTGATAGGGTTGTGGTTATTTTGCAACACCAGTTTTCTAGGAATGTGCTTCAGGTTTTGCAGAAAGCCAGAAAACCCACTACTATAAATGTTAAGTGGAAAAAAAATTCTATTTGCTTTCACAGGCATGATTGGGACCATCTTTTAGTGGACATTCCTACTGTTCTTTCTTATCTGTGTGAGTTTTTTTTTATTTATTTATTTGTGTGAGTTGCTCAATGCTGGACTGGCATATTCATCTGTTAAGGCTAGTTTGTCAGCCATTTTTGCTTGAATGCCTTTGTATCAGCCTGTTTCCTCTAGATTTGAAGATAAACAATTTTTGAAAAGCATCCTTCATATTAGTTCCTCCAGAGAAAACCCAGTCCACCTTCCTGGGATCTTAATTTTGTTCTGGAAAAGTTGACAGCCTCCTTTTGAACCTCCAGCTTCTTCTATTTTGCAATTTAGAACTTGGAAGACTGTTTTGTTGGTGGATCTTACTTCTGCCAAGAAAGTCACTGAACTCCACGCCCTCATGGCAGTTACCCCCTTTTTTCACAAAGATAAGAGTTTCTCTTCACACCAGTCCACCTTTTTATGCCCAAGGTGGTCAATGGCTTGTTCTTTTATCAGCCCATTCACCTTACTTCTTTTTTCCCTTTACCTCAGAATTCTGGTGAGACGATTCTGCATAGTTAAGATTCACATAGACAGCTCAGACATTATCTGGATAAGACTAAAGAGGTTAGGAAGTCTGAGCAACCTTTTGTTTCTTTTCATGCCATGAAATTGTGTTTAGCTGTGTTTGTAAATAAACCATCTCCTCTTGGATTTTTAATGACATTTGCTTTTATTATTCTTTTCATGGTAAGCAGCTTTCATCTTCAGTTCATGCTCATTTGACCAGTTTGGTAGTTTGGTAGCCTCTTCTGGTGCTTTTTCAAGGGTATGGATGCTGGATTTATTTTGGAAGCTACTACTTGATCTTCTGTCCATACTTTTAATAAACATTACAATTTAGATGAAGTATCTAGAGCCAGAGCTGGATTAGCCAGGCTATCCTTCATGGTTTTTTTTTTTTTTTTATGATTCTTCAGTTGCTTCCTGCTTCCATCCTTTTATACTCTTCCTTTAGTAAGGAATACTGCAATAATGGTAATGAATATATACAGCCAGTTCAGATACTACCCTGACAAGACTCAACCTTTCAGGAAAGCTGACCCACTGTTTGTCTTTTGTGAAGGTAAGAAGAAAGAGCCACCATTGTCAACATCAGCCATTTCTTCATGGTTGTCTTGTGCAGTTACAGTTTGCTACAGTTACCACAGCAAGCCACTTCCAGAGTTACAGCTCAGTCAATGAAGATATTGGCTTCTTGTGTGGATTTATGGAAGGGGGTGGACTCAATAGGTTCATAGGTTGGTACTAGGCTATCGGTCCTAGGGCCTATACAAGTCTAGCCATAACAATTCCCTGGCTATTTCTTCCAACACTGTTTACTTTCCTGGACCCCTGTCTAGCAGGGCAGAAGAATTAATAGAGGCAGCAACTTGTTCCCTGGAATATACCTTTACAAAGCATTACAAATTGATTTCCTTTTCCAGGTCCAGACCTGCTTTTGCTAGGACTATTCCCCAAGGTCTCCTGGAGTCTTAGGTACTGGCCTCCTCCCTATTTTACTACAAATGTGTAAGTTATGGTAATCTATCCACACGAAGTAGGCTACTGCAATAGTGATTCATTTTGGACTGTGGTACAGTTGTGTAAGTAAACTTACTATTACAGTAGATGTTCTAATGAATAACCATTGTAGTAACCATCTCTCCTTCCAGCCCCCTTTCCCCTGTTGCTCTTCCTAATATGTTGCCAGGATGTGATTTCTTTCATCCTTTTGTATATAGCTGTAAAGGTAGATGTTCTTCGTGTTTCACTGTTACAGTCATCACATTTGGGTTATCTGCTTACAGTAGCCCTCAGTCGGCCAGATTATCAGAGTCTTGTGTCCTGCGTCGGTTGCTGCCTCATCTTCCATGATGTCAGGTAGTCAGGGATATAAAGCATGCAACAGATGCCATTACATCAATCTTTCTTGCTGTGCGGTGCTCGAAGCAGAAGAAGTTCGCAAGTGCCGGTCGGCCGACTCCTGAAATTTTCATTTTTGAGTTTCAGAACCGAAGTCTTAAACTAAAGCTAAGTACCCCCGTTGGGGAAACTTTTTCTTGCTCTAAACCAATGTCAGTAAAAGTCAATAATTGTATTTCTTGTGGAAAGCAAATACCTCATAAAGATTTTCATTCGTACTGTATTTCTTGCCTAGGCCCTGACCACGACGTACCTTGCTGTCGGTTTTGTGCCTTATTTAAACAATGAGCTATTTGTTGTTGGTATATTTATGCTTCTAAATATTTTGGTACTCAGTTCAATTATCCAGATATGTCTTTGGTAAGCCACCTGACTACTGACATTCCGAAAAAATGCAAAGATAAAGACAGAAACAGGCCGCCTAGGTCCAAAGCTGCCGACGGCGCTTCTACTAAGCTAGTCGCCAGTTCACCGGTACTCAGTGAGGCACTTTCGCAGCCTCCGATACTTGCTACTTCAGATTCGCAGGCCTGTACTGAGACCCATTTGGAGTCCGGTATGCAGTGAGGTGCTTCAACTGCGGATGTCTCTACCTTGAATTGGTCTGGAGCCGCTGTGCAGGCACCAGCGTCTGAGGGTGTATTTAGGCCTACTGACTTGCATATTAAACCAATGCCATCTTCTTCTTCTTCTAGGCCTAAAACTCGATCCATGCCTAGAAAACTGACGCCCAGACCACATGGTCAGGCCTCTATGCCTACAAAATAAATGATAAGAATGGTTGAAGACCTTATTACTTTAATTAGGGGAAGCCAACCTTCCCCCTTTAAGAGACCTAGGACTGAATTTGCTTATGATACTTCTGATCAGGATTCTGAAATTTCTGTTTCCTCTGATGACCAGGATTTACCCTTATCTACCTATGAGGATTCTGATGCAGAGGACTTCATTCCCTCTGCTTCCCCTCCAGAGGATTTCTCTTTTGGTGAAACCTTGCATACTATTAGGGAGCATTTTCACTGGGAAAGCCAGGATTACTCTGATTCTAAAAAGAGGATTAGTGATTTCTTACTCCTGCCCCAACACAGGCTTTTAGCTATCTTTCCTGTACTGGACATTGTTGATGATGCCTTTTTGGAATCTAGCTTGGCCCCTGACTCTTTACCTCCTGCTCCCAGAAAACCTGATAGATCTTACAGGGTTAATAAAACAAACTAGGCACAACAAACTTGGAAATAACAGACAAAAAGACAAAACGGCAAAGCAAACTGTACGGAAATTTAATAAACAGGCAGATCCAACACAATGTCTTCAGTTCCAACACAATATCTTTAAGCGCTTTTCGTTTCTTCCAAAAAACAAACTTCTTCAGAAGTACTAGCTGACACAAATGCAACCATTAAGTACAAAAAAGTGCAGGAAAACAGAATCTAATTTACTAATTAAGCAATTAAAGAAAAATAAAACATTCCTTCAGGACGTATTTAAATGAACTATAATACTATAAACTACTCGTTGAAATTAATTTTAAATAAAAAACATTATAAATAAGAAATAAAAATTTAAAAATAAAAATGCAACAAAGGCATACAGTATAGAAACTTGAAACAATTAATACAAAATGCTACACACATCATTAGATTTAAGGAAATTTTTAAGAATAATGTACATATGTTATCTTTGTAAATTTTTAAGTTTCAGTATACTAGCGATTGAACATGCTTCATTTAAACCAGGATAGTTAAAGGCATTCAGTTTGAGCTGCCGTAATAGTTCCAATTCTTCTAATCGAAAAGAAACAGGGCCACCTCTAACATTGTAAGACGTTGTTAATAACTAGAAACTTAAATTTATGGGTTGGATTGTTATGAACGTGTTTCGCCAAAGCGTTGTCCATCTTATTGTGGGTAATGGCGTATTGATGTTCATACACCCTATTCCTAAGTCTACGTTCGGTTTTACCCACATAAAATGCGAAACACTCAGTACATTTTGCTAAATAAACAAGAAATCTAGTATTGCAGTTAAACTTAGATTTCAACTTGTATGTACTTCCATTTATTGTGAAAGAATTTGTACTATCGATAAACCTACAGTAGTTACAACTCTCACATTTGAACATTCCTGTCACTCTAGAAGTTGTACTATTCCATCTCTCAAGAAGGCTTTTCAAATTTTTACCCCTCTTGAAGACTACATGTGGTTTATGACCCAGGACTTCGAAAACAACATGATTGGATTTAAACAGTTCCCAGTTTTTTGTAATTACATTGACAATAGATTTACTTTGAATAGTGAATGAAGTCACAAAACTACATTGAGGTTTCTGTTGATGTGGGACAGATGAATCTACCTCAAGATCATTGACCTCACTCCTGGTGAGTGTATCGTTATGCAAGGTCTGAATGTTTCTGCTTAGAATTGGTTTAAACCAATGTTCTTTTCTTTTATATGAGACTTCTTCAATTAATGTGTCTAATAATGGTTCTGGGTAACCCCGATGTAAAAACATCTGCTTCAAGAAAAGACATTCATTGTTGAAGTCTTCATCTAAGCTAGAAATCCGTGATGCCCTCACCAGTTGCCCTTTGACAACTGACTTCTTTTGGGAGAATGGGTGGCAGCTAGAAAAATGAAGGAAAGAGTTGGAAAGTGGCTTTCCTATATATTTGTGCTGTAAAAATACCATCAATTTTGTTCTTGCCTAACCAGATATCTAAATATGATATAGCGTCAGTGTTGAACGTATGAGTAAATTGTAAAAAATCGGTAGTAGAGTTGAACTTGTTAACAATATTGGTGGCTAAATGTTCATCGCCTTTTATGAGAATGAATATATCGTCCAGGAATCTAGTATAATAAATTATACAATCCATCCTGGACTCATCTGAAAAAAAAAAAATGGACTCCCATTGGGCCATCACTAAGTTTGCGACACTCGCTCCGCAAGGGGAGCCCATCGCTAAACCTACTTTCTGCAGAAAAAACTTGTTGTCAAAAATAAAGTAATTATTAGTTAGAATCAGATCCAATAATTCCATTACTAAAGCTATAGCTCTAGTCAGTGCTCCATGCCTTTTCATCAAGGCTGCCACCCATTCAATACTTATGTCATGAGGGATACAGGTATAAAGATCCTTGACATCTATTGTTAAAAAATTACAATCATTATTGTACTCCAGTTCATTCATTTTTGCCAGGAATGACCAAGAATCTTTACAAATGTGTGACATTCATAAAGAACAAACGTAAATTAAGTTTTCTCATGAAAGATTTAAGTTCTACAATGGACTTGGCTATGTCCATGTCGTGCCAAGGAACGTAGGTGTAACCTTTGGCCAAAAAATCAACTAAGTCTGAAGAAATGTTACTGTCAGAAAAGTTGTAAACCTTGAAGTCATTGTCCTTGTTGAATATAATTCTAGGTCGTGCAACAAAGTGCTGACGTTCAACTGATTGAAAAGAAGCACCAATTAGTTCATTCACATCATACATATTACAGTCCAAAGTAGATTTAGAATCCGTAGGTGAACTTAAAATAAAATCACCCAACGGATCTTCCAACATTGTTATCTCTTGTCTAAATTGTAAGTCTCCACACCCCTGAATGGTTTCGCTCCCCTTTGTTGTTTGGGTCTGGCTTCTAAAGGGTTGTTCCTCTGAAAATCCTGTTGGCGATCATTTTGATTCATGACACTATTTCGTTGTTGTTGTTGGCCAGACTGGTTAAAGTGTCTATTGTTGTAATTGTAATTGACACTTGACGTGTTCATCAGTCTTTCACTTCTACGGACAACCTCTTGTCCAGTTTCAGGCAAATTAGATGGACCAAAAGTGTCAAGTTCGTCCATCCGAGCAAGTGGTCGCTTAGGCAAACTAGACGTTTGCTCAAACAAGTGAAGAGATGTTGAAACATTTGAATTACTAATAGATTGTAATTCCTTACTTAATGCGTTTGTTGCATTTTTATTTTTAAATTTGTATTTCTTATTTATAATGTTTTTTATTTAAAATTAATTTCAACGAGTAGTTTATAGTATTATAGTTTATTTAAATACGTCCTGAAGGAATGTTTTATTTTTCTTTAATTGCTTAATTAGTAAATTAGATTCTGTTTTCCCGCACTTTTTTGTACTTAATGGTTGCATTTGTGTCAGCTAGTACTTCTGAAAAAGTTTGTTTTTTGGAACAAACGAAAAGTGCTTAAAGATATTGTGTTGGAACTGAAGACATTGTGTTGGATCTGCCTGTTTATTAAATTTCCGTACAGTTTGCTTTGCCGTTTTGTCTTTTTGTCAGATATTACAGGATTCCTGACACTCACAAGTTCCATTTTAAAAATCCTACTGCAGATCCTGTGGCCATTTCTCAGGGACCCAAGGGCATTAAGGCTACTACTGCCAAAAATCCTACCCCCCTCCGATAGAGATTTCAGGGCACTCGATAGATGGGATAAGAAGGTATACACTTCCACAACCTTGGCCATTAGGGCCTTAAACTGCCAGTTTCATATGTTAAAAGTATCAGCAGCATATTATTGGATTGCTGAAACAGAAAATGATGTTGATTCCTGACTGTGCTGAAATTAAGGATTTACAGGATTTAATGCATTCTGCTGAACAAGTTGGAAAACATACTTTGCAGTGTGGTTTTGATTCACTAGAGGAATCTTGCAGGGCTGCTGTCACTGGGTCTGTACTTAGAAGGCATGCTTGGCTTATGGAGCAGTCTTTGCCAGATCATGTTAAGTCTAAATTGCTGATGCTCCCTTGAATCATGACCGCCTGTTTGGCAACAAAGCAGAAGTACTTAAAAAGATGGAGGAAAAAGCTAAATCTATGCAAACTGTTAAATATTTCCTACAAGTACAGCCTTCAAGATTTAGTAGACATTGGCTCTCTAAGAATTTGTCCTTTCCTGCCTCTTCCAGGCCTTCTCAGTCCAAACCCAGAACCAGCAGAACACCCATGCTTCAGTTCCAAGGTACGCACAGGACTAAGCAGTGGGGGGCTTCCACTTCCAAACCAGGGAGTAGTAAGACTCCCTCCTATGGTAAACTGTCTCAATGACGTGACTTTAAAACCTCCAAGCCCTTCTCAACTGACTGCTCCTTTAGGGGGAAAGATTACTCTGCAGGCAAAAAACTGGAACTCATTACGCAGGACAAATGGGTTTTAAATATAGAATCCCAAGGGTACAGATTTCACTTCCACATGTTATCAACCTCAAACGGTTTGCCAGATCTACCCCCAAATCAGTGGGCAGAGGCTCAAAAGCAAGTACTCTCTCTCTTAAGTATAAGGACTATTCAAACTGTACCAGAAGAGGAAAAGGGACAAGGTTTCTACTCAAGACTTTTCCTGGTACCCAGAAAAGACAACTCATAGCATCCTATCTTGGACCTTTCTATCCTAAACACCTTTTTTGTTGATCCCAAAATTCAAGATGCTAACTCTGCACCAGTTGCTTCCTATGCTAGGCAAGGATGCCTGGTTGGCAACACTGGATTTAAAGGAAGCCTACCTGCACATCCCAATCAGGGAATCTTGCAGAAGATACCTACACTTCAAAGCAAGCTACATGCACTATCAGTTCTCTGCACTGCCCTTTGGCTTATCTACTGTGCCCAGGGTATTCACAAAGTGCCTAGCTCCAGTCATTGCATTTTGCAGGCAAATAAATATTCAAATATACCCATACCTGGACGATTGTCTAATTCAGACAGAAAGCCAGGACATACTTTTGAATCATCTGGTCTTTGTACAAAAGGTGCTAACTTGTCTGGGATACACCATAAATGAAATGAAATAACATTTTGTACCCTGTCAACAAATTAGATTCCTGGGAGCAAGCTTGAACACAACTTCCCAGATGGCTTTCCTCATGCCAGAGAAACAAATTCATTTGACAGCTTACTTCAAACTAATGGCCACAAAAACCCTGCTATCTGCAAGGCAAATACTGCAAGCCTTGGGGTTCATGGCCTCCTGCATTCTCCTAATTCCATATGCAAGACTGCATATGAGGAAACTACAATGGTATCTAGAAAACCTATGATGTCAACATTCTCAGGATCTAGAAGCAATGATTCCTATCATACCTTGCCTACAGTTAGAGTTCCGCCACCAAAACAAGGGACCATCATTCTCTCTATCCCCTCCTGCACAAACCCTAACAGACGCATCAGACTATGCATGGGGGGCCCACCTGGCAGGGAAGTGCATTCAGGGCAAATGGAACCCAAATGAAATGCACCTGCATATCAATCAAAAAGACATGTTAGCTGTACAGAATGCTCTGACAGCCTTCAAGGACCACATTCTTCCAGGACAATTAATGGTAAAGACAGACAACACCACTGTTATGTGGTACATAAACAAGCAGGGGGGTACCCTTTCATATCCCCAATGCAGACTAGCCATGGCTCTGTGGAACACAGCCTTGAGCTTCCAAGTGCATCCACAGGCTCAGTTCCTGCCAGGAAAGCTAAATACACTGGCAGACGAACTAAGCAGAAATCTCATGGACCCACACGAGTGGAAACTGGAACCAAAGACTTTCAACATGTTGATAAACAAATGGGGGAGCCCAGATATAGACCTGTTTGCCTCCCCCCAGAACTACCAATTGGACAAATTCTGCACAAGGACTCCCTACAAACAAGCTTGGAAAGTGGATGCCCTGTCCTTCAAATGGAAAAATCTCAGTTTATGCCTTTCCTCCTCTACCTCTCCTCTCCAAAGTACTACTAAAGATCAAACAGGACAAATCAAGGATGATACTGATTGCGCCAGATTGGCCACGCCAACACTGGTACCCTCTCTTGCGCAGTGTGTCACTGCTGGCACCATGGGACCTGCCTCAGAACCCTGCCCTGCTGTCCCAGCAGTAGGGCCAGATCCTCAGCTTCAAACCCTGAACCTGGCAGCCTGGTTAATTATCTGATCTCTCTGTCACCATCCCTCAGTAAACAAGTGTTGGATGTCATTCTGAATCAAAATTCATGCCTCAGCCATTTCAGCTCATTACAACACAGAACCACCCCTCTTCTGTCATTCACTGCTCAAGCAGTTCCTCAGAGGAGCCAAAGACTTAAGACCACCCAGGTGAGCCCCAACTCCAGCCTTGACCTTAACTTTGTATTGGAAAAGCTCAATCTACCTCCTTTTGAACCAGCTGCAAGTGCAGAGTTAAAATTCTTTTCTTGGAAAACTGCCTTTCTTTTAGCAATCACTTCAGCAACAAGGGTGTCTGAATTACAGGCCCTTATGGCAGTGGAGCCTTTCATCATCTTTAATGCGGACAGGGTGTTCCTCAGGACCAATCTCTCCTTCATGCCCAAGGTAGTATCCAGTGTGGCTCTTAATCAGTCCATTCATTTGCCAACCTTCTTTTCTAATCCACAGAACAAAGGGGAACGGCTACTGCATTCCTTAGATGTGCACAGACAACTTAGATTTTACTGGGACAGGACTAAACCTCAAAGGAAATCTGAACAGCTGCTAGTGGCATTTGTTGCAGGGGCAGAGGGGAAGGCTATTTCAAAGCAAACCATTTCTAACTGGATAGGCCATTGCATTCATTTCTGCTATAAGCACCATAGAAAACCTATCCCACAGGGGATAAGACCACACTCAACCAGGGCTGCATCTACCTCTACAGCCTTTCTCAGAGGTGTCCCTACCAGGGACATCCTAGAAGCTGCTACCTGGAGTTCTGTTCATACTTTCACCAAGCATTACCATTTGCCAATTTTCTCTAAATCCAGAGCTGGTTTTGCCACTGCAGTCTTGCAGGGCCTTATAGCTGGTTCTAATGCTATCTAAATTCTTCCTCCCATCTTTAGCTTTAGGAATCTACCCAAATGTAATGACTGCAACAGTGAAACAAGAAGAACATAGTACAGTTGTGTACACTTACCATAAATGTAGATGTCTGAGTGTATTCACTGTTGCAGCCCTGGTTAACCTCCCTCCAGCCCCCTGACGTCTATTGATTATACCTCTATTTTTGTTTACTATGCTTAAAGCTTTTTGGTGTATTTGCTTTTTTGTTGGAGGTGTAACCTTGTATATAATTGCTTCCCATTATGGGGGCACTTGACATCTGGGACAAGAAAAATTGATGTAATGGCGTTGGCTCCATGCTTTATACCCCTGACTACCTGACGTCATGGAAGATGAGACTGCAACCAATGCAGGACCCAAGACTTTGATAATCTGGCCGACTGAGGGCTACTGCAAGCAGATAACCCAAATGTGGTGACTGCAACAGTGAATACACTCGAACATCTGCATTTATGGTAAGTGTACACAACTGTACTTTATTTTTCAAAGCACACATATTCAGGGCTTGTGCCTTGCCTCATTTAAAAAAAGGCTTGCTGTTCAGCTTTTGACACTCCTGCTGCGTTTTATAGAGAACACTTCACACACACACACCTTGCAGAGGAAGCACCTGGAGGTACCCAAAGGTTTTTTAAGCTGGACAGTGTAGGTGGGGTAAACCCTGTATTGTTTAGTCTACTCAACAGTGATTCATTGCAGCTTCAGGGCCAGTTATTGACTGTCTTGAGATGTCAGACAATGCTGAGGAAACCCTCACTTTGGACCCCTTTTGCAAAAGGTGAGAATACAGTATAATTCTCGGGTTAGGGTATATGAAGAACAGCTCAGCTGTACTGTAGGGTAATCTCCTTATCCTGGAGAATTTTTGATCTAAAACTAACTCTCTAACTATGGATAAGTATGAATTTGCATGATTGCATTTGTCCTTTGTATGTTTTTGTGTGTAGAAATAATTTTTTAATTCTGGCAGTTTTTATTGATGCAACCAGTTCACAAACAACATTACAACACACTCTTAACTGTTACTCAAATCATAACAAATATGAAAAAAAAACGCTCATCTGGAGCATGTTAGGTAGGAATGACTTTAAAACTGGCTACCATGGTAGTATTGGTTTACCTCACCTGCACCATCCAGCTTAAAAAATCTTTGGGTACCATCTGTGTCGTCAATCAAACTCTGTTGGCTAAACAAATGCTGACCAACCATGGATTCTGCTAAATTCAGTTTCCCCATATATATCTATATGGGTTTCTGACAAGCTGCCAAACAGTAAATTGTCGAACTTTGATGCAAGTTATGCACTGGAACAATGGCTGATGACACCCATCAAAAATGCACACACACCCACTGAAAAATGCCATAATGAGGCACATGCTCAAACCAGAAATATAATAGAGCATGTGTTTGAGCTGCTGAAATTGTGGTTCTGGTGCCTAGATACATCTTGGGGAGCTCTGCAGTACAATCCATGTATACATGTACTGAAATATTCACAGCATGTGCCATGCTACACAGCATCATCCTGAGAAAACAGCTTCAGCAGGATCAGCAAGGGGAATGAGCAGACATCCCACCACCAATGCCAAGGTCACTACAGCCACATGCAGATGAGGAGTCAGAGGGGGAACAACCAGTTGCTATGAGTGTAGGCAGATGAAGGTGTGCCCAATATGCCCACTCACTGGCTAAGAGACAATGCATAGCACACACACTTATCACCAAAGGGTCTAAAACCTTCCTCCTACACACATACATATACTAACGTTGATGCAGGCAGCTCTCACAACCTGTACCTCCCCATGTATTGGCGGTGTACTGCTTGCATCAGACAGAATCAACCCTGAACTAAAATTGGGGCAACTGCTGCATTTACACGTTAAGTCCTTAACCTGGAGTGGATTTGTGTAGTAATATGAATGAGTTGCATATCCTTGTATTTCATGACTTGGTACTGTAAGCAAGTAAAAGGTGGGAGATTTGTACAAGAGTGACCTTAACATGTGACATCAGAGACTTATTTGATGTATATGTGTCCATTATTAAGTATTGGCCTCAGGCATCAAAGATTCACACAGTAATACTCTCAAAAGTACTGATGATCACTGCATGCCCTCAGTTTAGCACCATACACTTGTACTTGAAAATCATTAAAGAGCGTAGTTAGAAAGTAATGCTACACACTGCAGTTTAAGACTTCACAACCCTCACAAGATCATTCACAATAAAATTGCTATTAACTGTCTTGCTTACTAAGGCCAATAAAAGCCAAAGGTACAATTACCAATTTAGCACCACAAATGCAGATATACTAAGCACTAAGTCAGCTATGCACCCTGAGCATCAGATACAAAGCTTATGTATCCCAGAATCCAAAAGATAGAAAACAGGGATATGCCATAGTTATCATCACTTGCACAGGGTGTTGTGTGGGGGGGGGGGGGGGCAGGAAACCTAGGCTAACACAAAAGTTTGGTGAGTGTGTATGAGTAAGAAAGAGCATCAGGCAGACATTTGGACAAACCAACAAATGGACAGTGAGAGAAAATGAGTTTTAACCTGCATGGCTGAGCCTTGTAACTGTTGTGTGTGTCTATAAGGGTCCTCCAGGTGAAAATGGTGTGTGAGTGTCTGCATAAGACAGGTGCGAGCCATGAAGGGTGGAGGTCAAGATTCATCATTGTCATCCCTGACCATGAGAACTGGCTCTGCCAGTAGTTGCACTGGCATGTCCATGTCCACAGGCAGATGCACTGCTACTACCTGGCTGTGACTAATGCTTGCTGGATGACTTCCCTTCACAGGGATGCCCAGGGCCATGACCCCATGGCCTGCCATGTCTGGGTGTGGTCAACTCACCCACTGACAGAGCAGTGACAGTTCTGCCATTATGGGAGAGTGATTGGGCATGGCTACATTGACCAACAGCAAATGATGTGGCTGACCCTCGCACATGAGGATGCCATTCCCCTGCTAGTAGATGTTCCATCACAGACAACCCTCATTCCTTGACAGACACCCCTCGTGCCAGTGTGTTATTCATCCAATCCATTGAATCGGCAACATGGTGGAGGCAGTCAGGCATGTCAGTCTGTGCCGTATCTACAACCCTGAGCATTTGTCTGGAGCACCTATGGGAACATGCCTGTACCTCCATGATGGCCCTAAACATATGTTGAGTGCCACAAGAGGAGGCACCTGGATCAGGAGGAGGAGGGACAGCAGGCCTCCTCTGAGGACCCCTAACAACCTACTGCATGTCACCTTGCCCACACTTTGGCTACAGCCAGAGTCAACAGGCACTGAAGCCACAGTAACTACACTTACCTGATCAATTGCCTCGCCCTCCACCTGCCCAATATCTTTCGGCTCACTGGAATGGGTAGGTGTAAACCTACTAGCTGTGTCCGATGGAATTGCAGGGGATGGCTTTATGTCAACCTCAGTGTCAGATTCAACCTCTGCACACCCTGACTGTGCCTCTGTTTGGCCACCATAATCATCAGAGTCTTCTGATACACTGACATCAGGTGGTAGAGGTCCCACACTTCCACTGGCAGGATCACCTGTGATAAAAAGCAACAGACAAAGGAAAGAATTAATACCTACACTACTGTAGTCAAATATAAACTAACAGTGATGCCACTATTACAGACAATACACCAATACACACAACAGGCCTGACATCAGCATCAGACAGTAAAATATTTATTTAAGTTACTCAGCAGTACTGACATAAAAATGTTTGGTTTACCATCTGCAGATGAGATTCTCCTCTGCAAGCAAATGATCCTGGATGAAGTTAAGCAAAAGGTAAGGGCAACATCACCACAATTAACAGAAACATAGGGGCAATACTTTTGCCCCTTTATATGTCCATTAACTATACTTTCAACAAGAACATGTCTGACAACTCCAACCTAAGCTAATCAATCAGAATGTGTTGATGTTGTTCAAGAATTAACAGAAACATAGGGGCAATACTTTTACCCCTTTATATGTCCATTAACTATACTTTCAACAAGAACATGTCTGACAACTCCAACCTAAGCTAATCAATCAGAATGTGTTGTTACGTTAACTGTAGCAATCTTTAGTCCCCGCCCCCAAAAATTCTTGCAACACAAAAGTAAAGTATTGATGTCAATTGTTTTCCTATAGAACAGTATTCAGCTGTTCAGATGCGAAAGCCTAACTGGAAGCTCCTTCTGAGACATGCTTGCTGTCCCTGACACTGTTGCACCGATGTTCAGTACGTGCTATTCTGCACTTTCCTGAGAGCTGTCTGAATCCCTGACTGGCCAGGGACTCTTCATTTAGTGTTAGTGGTGGCTCCATAGCAGGCTCTCCCCTGGTAACCATCTGATTACGGCCCACTGCAGCTGTGCAGATGTGATCATGTCAGTGGCCCTTTGGCACACCTGCTCATATGTCCTGCCATGGCCACCCACAGCATTTGCATCATCCACAATCTTCTGCTAAATTTGCATTGTGTGTGCCATATCTCCCCATCCCCTTTCAAGAAGGAAGGCACTATGTTGCCTAAAGGCTTCCACTATCACCTGATTTTCAGCATCAGTGAAGTATGCTCTCCAATGATTGACACACCTGGGTGGCATATTCCTAGGTGTCCTAAAAGACAACAGAAGGATAATACACATATGTATCACATAACTACAAAATAACTGTTCACAGATAAAACAGAAACGTTAGCCTCTCATTATTACCCACTGAAGAAGCATAAAACAGTCTAGAAATGTGAAATCTGAACAACAGGCTGGATGCAAAAAAAGGGAGTAGCAATAGCAACACATCCTTGTTTGTGCCATAATAGTAATGCATATTTGCCCTCCCCAAAAGAACAGACAAATGACACATTTTGCTAACAAACCATCTTTGAAATGCTAAAAATTTGATCAAAGGAACTGTCCCTGAAAAACATTGTACATATTTATCACAGAACATTCAATTTTCACATATTGGCAGTCATGTATACCTGTGAAATGCCTTGACAAAATGCCCATGGCATCAGTACACTTCTAACTAATGTATACAGATAAAAATGTAAAAGCCTTTGCTTCAGATTTTTCTTAATTACATTCCAGAATAAGAAGTACGTAGCTGACAAAATGCAAATATACCTTCTGAAGTTCAGTAATCCTCTGTGCAGATATACCCCAAAGTAATAGTTATGTTGAGTCTTTTGCACATAAACAAGTCTCCTCACCATCAGTTTGCCTAGCTACACTGTTGCCTTCTTATATGGTGTAGATTCAGGGCTGTTAGCATGGTGAAGATGTAAATGAGGTGTGAACTCATTAGAATTGCTGAATCCCAGATACTTGGATCCATGCAAGAGATGTAAACATAGTGCAGGGACTCCCTCAGTGTTTATTTTTAATAGATTGCAACTGTGAATGATTACTGTTTGGGAGAAGGAAAACACAACAGCACCGCAGGCTGCCTTACATCCAGTGTATGTGTCAGGTTAGATCTATAAAGTGTTAGATTTAATCTTGGAAATGAAAGTAAGCAACACACAATTCACAGGTTGTATTCAGTAACATCCAACCTGCCCTTCATTTGTTGGAAACTGCATATGATATTATTTCCAGTTAATATCCTCACACATTTTAGGCCAATGATATAGAATGGCTTACACTCTCATGTCTTAGATTACAGAGAGGTAACACAGATCTGTATATTTGCAAGCAATAATCATAACAGGATGTGTGATCACTAAGTGCACTACATCCAAATATAATAAATGTACAAATAGTTGTATGGCTTCATATTACTGTAGATGATGTTGCAGTTGGTTGTGTGCAGAATGATTTCAATTCCTTACTGCAAAGCTGTTTGTGTGGCAAAGAGGGATAAGGCACCCATCCTGTGTTCTGAAGGTTCATTGGAGTGAGAGTTCAAATCCAGATCTCTGTAGACATATCTCATGTGATCCATTATTTTTTTTCCTCATTTCAACTACTTGTCCTTTTTTGTCTTTTTCTGTTTTCTGTCTTTTTTTTTTTTTTTTTTTTTGTGGGCCAGTGTTTGCACAATATGGTGCTTAATGCAATCACAGGAACAGAGAAAATGAATGGCAGGTTTGGCCTTGCTTATCTTGTTTACACAAAGCATGGCAGTGTGCAAACTGGACCACCCAGGAAGCAGACAGGACCCAGACAACCAAAAATAGAAATTGGATACATTCAATGAATTCTGTCAAACACCAAGCAATCCCATTAAGCAGTGTTTTGCAGAGGTTAACAGAGGGACCTTAACAATGATTAGTAAATTAAGCAATGTCATGTAATTAGTCCTGTGGCAATATGTGTAAGTATAGAACTGGAGTACAGATGATCCTGGGTTCTGGTACAGGGTGTGCAGCCATTTTTTTTTTTTACTGTTGTGACATTACAGTCTATAGCAATGAACTGAAACATAGACACTGTTATTTCAACTTTCTTGTGGCAACAGGTGTAAGTGTAGGACTGCCTTACACGTGGCCCTGGGTTTTAATACAGGATATTCCATACACTTTTACTGTTGTTCCCCTTCCCATTTTTTCACTCTCACTTATAACACTTTATATACCGGATATATCAAGTGTCACTGATATCCTGCATACTGAAGAACAATGTAGACATCATTTTAATGACATGATCTACACAGGAGGAAGAGGGATAATCTTGACCATTGGTTGGAGGAATTTAGTACTGCAGACACCCCACAACTCTGTAAGTCTCAACTAAAGAGAGTACTTGTTCATAGGTTCATAGGTAGGTACTAGGCTATCTGCCCGAAGGCATTTATAAGCCTAGCCAGAATGTGTTGGCTTTCGGCGCCCCCTTAGATTAGTTCCGTGTGCCTCTGTCCAGCACAGCCATTGAAGTGATCCCTGGGGTAAACTTTCTGTTTCCCATCCACTCTTCAAGGTTTCTGTTGAAGAGGGTTAGCGAGAAGCTCTGCCTAATGTAGATTGGAATCTTGTTCCAGAGCATGGGAAGTCTCTGGGACAGGAATCTATCCCTCCAGCACATCCTATTTATTGTTGTGGTGAGGTTTAGATCTCTGGAGCATGTGGCTCAAGGGGATATGGTTTTCTTTGGAGCATGTCTGTCAATTCTGGTTTGGACATGGCCTTGTATGTCAGGCAGAGATCTCCTCTGAGTAGGTGGTATGCAACCAAGTACAGCTGGAGTTTCTTCAGTCGTGCTGCATAGGGCATCTGCTTGAGGCCAGTGATTCTCTTGGTAAGGTACTTATGTGGTCTTTCCAGTTGTTGCAGGTGTCTTGTAAGGTACATCCCAAATGGGGCATTGTACTCTATGATAGGTCTGATGAGTGATGTGTAGAGGAGCCCAATGACCTCTTTCGATCTGGATGCAAACCCTTTTGTGATTAGGTGGACCACATAGAAGATTGTAAGATTTAGAAAGCTTAATGCAGGCAACAGTGGTATGCATAATGTTCTTCTGTTCTTTTTTTCTTCTTTTCCCAGCTGCCAGAGTTTGAGATTTCAATGTCTGGACCTATGAAACTCGATTGGAGAGACTGAGGAAAGCAAGTGGTATGTATGTATGTAGCAGATGAGAAGTGTTATTGAAGCATTAGAAGTTAAAGATAGCTTTTTTGGCACTTTATAGAGTTGTATCAGATTGAGCATGCATATCCCAACTGTAAAAGCAAGTATGCATGCATTAGTCTGTAGCCCAAACCAATTGTAAGAGTCAAATATAAGACTTTAGTCAGAGGTTGTGGGTTCAAATACCAAAATTCAGAACTATACAATACTGTTATTTCTTCAATAATATTTACATTAAATTAAAACCTGTATACCACTGGCACAAATGCCCTTCTGTAAACTGTAATCTGTATAATTGGAACACTTATATGTGCAATATATGCACATTTCAAGGATTTTTTGCAGCAGTCTATAGTATAGTGTGTATCTGTTAGGATGTATATTTAAATGTAAAACTTAAGATAATTGAGTTGTATAATTAATTTAATGTATTGTATGTCACATATGATGGTACTAATTTTCTCTCTTTTTTTCTCGTACCGCAACCCTTATCTCACTTTTTTCTTTATTTTTATTTTATGTTCTTTTAGTTTTAAAGTAATTTAGTTTTATTTTAGTTTTATTTTATTTTATGCTTAAAAATATTATTTATTTTTAAAAATATTTTTAATTTTAATTTAATTTTTATTTTTATTATGTGTCATCAAAATATGTCCATGTCATCCATGTGTACCACATCACTAAATGCTCTATAGCACAACGAGGTAGGCCAGCCCCAATGGATCAACCTGCCCCTGCTCTACTGGCTCCAGCACCAATCCTCAGCATGTCTGGAAGCCAACCTGGCAGCACTGCCTCTGCTGCCCCTGCACTACCTGCACCCTCAGGTAGTCCTTCCTTGGAGGTTGGTCCAGAAGTACCCTCCAGGAGCAGTGGCAGAGGTGGTGATTTCATTACCAGCAGTGAGTTGCCAGGGATGGTGCATAATGTGGTGCACTGCATCATTGGTGCATGACTACGCCAGATGGAGAGACTGCTCTCCCTCATGTTCCATAGGAGGAGGGGGAGATGTCAAACACTCCAGCCACCTGCAGAGTAAGGTGACAGTGATGACAGTCCAGTGGGTGAGAACTCGATTTTCACTGCCTTCAAGCTTGACGGCCATGGGCCTAGATTGTCCCCATCATTACCCCGATCATGGTGTCCCCCAAATTTTGTATCCATCACCATCCTTGTCTTTTGTCTTGTTTGTCTTCAATTACTTTCTCACCTACCCATCTTACCTGACCCAGACATACCAATGTCCATTCCCCAATATTCCTCTTTCTCACAAATGAAAAATAAATGGGCACCTGTCTCACAAAAAAAAATTGTCCCATACATTGCGCTCCATTTCACACACGTGTTATATTGACACACCTGATTTGGTCCAGTTGGCTATACAACATGATTGCATTGTGGTCACCCCTCTTTGTGGAGGTAACAGTCCAAATTCAGTTAATATTCTGCACATATTTTCAGTTTACACTATTAAAGAAATGGATAGCTATGGTTCTTTGCTACCTCCCTCCTGCACATTTCTGTACTGCTTTCCCTCTGTTCTTCCACCTGCTTGTTCCCCATTCACCACTTTCTTATCTTTCCCATTTTCACCACTTTAATCTGGTCAGAAATAGAGCCACACACAACACACATAAGTAGCAAAAAAAAGCAATGGGTCCCTTCACTTTTTGGGTTCCATGTTTGTGTGGAAGTGCGCATCATGCACCAACATGCAGAAATGGTGAGTGGCAGCAAACTGCTGTGGTTATGTTTGTGCAAAGCCACTTAACCCCGCTCCACTATGCCAACACACAGCTACACACGTACTATAAGGAATTCATCTAATTGCATTATCAGTGCTTATTTAAAAGTATTAGATACACATGGATTCGAACCCAGTACCATATGGACTCAAAAAGACATGTATCAGTGCATTAACACATGCTGCCACAGAGTCAGTTAAGCAGCAGATGCATTTCATAGAGTCAGTATGAACTCTCAGACTTTAGCAATGCATTTCATGTTTGCGCACTGCACAGCTACATGCAAACATGACTAGTATTGGAAATGTACATCTCGCATGCATGTACACTTTGCTAACTGTCAAGCAAACTCACTGCTCACCACACTATGAAAAAGTAAATATTATGTATTACTGCTGTTTACTGTCCATTTCCTATCTATGATATGAAATTACATGTGGAAACATAATGAACTGAAGGCCCTAACAATATGTCACATATTTACAATACAGCCACCTGTTGCCTCCACCCAAGCACTCCAACCCTGGTGTGTCAGTACTTTTCCACACAATTATCATCTACACTACAGACATTAATATCAAATGTTGTGTGATATGCAATGCATGTCAATCTGGTAACATGCAGAACTACAACTATTGACCCATAAGCCTAAAAAGCCTTATCTGCTAGGCTAGGGATGGAATCAGCATGGACCTTATCCACAGGGACATAGGTGACATTTAACACACCAGTCCTGACCCATTTTGGTTTTGTCAAGGGTAGATCTTGCTTATTAAACCTAGGGGACTTCTTTGATACTGACACAAAAGACCTGCATGAGGCTTAACAGGACATACTGCCTGTGTTATACTATCCAAGGCATTTGACACTATCCTCCATTTAAGTCTCATAGTGAAAATCTCCGATCTGGGAATTAAGCCATATATTACTAGATGGATAGCCAACTGGCTTACTGACAGAACACACACTATCAAAGTTGGGGACTGCACCTCCACCACTAGCCCACTTAACAGTGGAATACCACAAGGATCTGTACTGAGCTCTCAACTGTTTGGAAACTATTTTTCTGAAGCCCAGGCAAAGGTAGGTGGCCTGTGCTTTACCAAGTTTGCAGATGGCTATTAAATGGATGCACTCATATAGAGCCCCCCAGTGATTTATATATTTATTGCATTTGTTCACCAGGAATGTCCACTGGGCCTGAAATTACCCCATTTTCAGTGGAGGCCCAGAGAGTAAAGCTCATTTCATTACATGGAGAGTAAAGCTCATTTCATTACATACAGAGATTTTTTACACAACACTACAGAGTATATAAGACAGTAGTGGCACATTAAAATAATGTAATGAAAACATATAATACTTTTGATAATAACATTATATAAATTTGATGACAACAGTGAAGAAATGTTTACTAACATGATTTGAATGAAAAGTGGTTATAGAAGGTTTAAATGTATAAGTAAGATGATGGTAACATATTACAGAAGGGACTGACACAGGCAAATAATTGGTGCCAAACTCACAGACTGAACCTTAAAGCAAACTATGCCTCATTTTTTTCAAACAACTTTATTGAATTATCACTTGTGACATAGGCAAATATACATTCATATGAAAGTAACCATACTGTAATTAACATAAACATTTTACTTCACATATATTGCTATATATCATATAACCTAAGCAACATTGCATAGATTATTAAATTCCTGCCTTTTGTTTTTTAAAAAGAAACATCTTCATTAAACCATCACTTACTGCATAGGCAGTAATACATTTATACAAATGAAAACAAATCACACTGACACAATCCTAGTTGCAAGCATTTTACACCACAAACCATACTGACACACTTCCAGATGCAAACATTATACATTGCTTATAATCCACCCAATCTTTTTCAGTCAAACATTGCATAGCTTATTTAAGTCCTGCCACCTTTTAAACTTAATTTATCCCTTGTATGTATTGTTCCCACAGTTCCCATTTTTTCCTATGTAGTTTGCTCCTACCATTTTCTAAAGATCTCATTTCCAGTTGTTTTATCTCTGTTCCTATATTTACTGCTTCTAGTATAGTTGGTTTAGATTTTGATTTCCATTTTTTAGTAATTGCTTTTTTGGCAGCCACCATTATTAGACACAGCAAGGCCTTACCATGCCTAGGCAACTCCAGTTCAATACCATAGCTCAGAAAAATCTTCTCCCTCATCAGACCAATCTGCCCACTCAGAGTCTCCAGCAGTGCATCCTGCAGGGAATTCTTAAAGTCCGGCAATTCATCACACTCCCAGAAAATGTGTTTCCAGTTACCTCTTTCTTCCCCTTCACACATCCAACACTTTCTGTTAGCCTGAGGAAAATTTTTCTGGAGTCTACTTAGGACATAGAAATATATATGCAAACATTTCCAGGAAAAAAAATCCTAAATATTTTTATTTATTTATTTTATTTGTTGCATATTTGGGAGGCATACATAGATCCTCCCATTGATTCTTTGTGAATTGCTTATCCAGTCTCTCTTCCCAATCCTTTCTAAACTCCTCTGATTGATTCTAATAGTTGTCATGCAATATTTTATATGCTCTACTAATTATTCTTTTTTTAATGGAAGCTTCTGTTCTAGATTCTACTAAAGACTCTACCAGTGATGGTCTTTCATTCAGAACCCCCTATTTCTTTCTCTTTGCCTATACTCTGATATCAGTCCCTGACAGGGAAGGCAATCTCTAGCCTGCAGTCCAAATAAATTCCTCTTTGGTAATGAAGTACCTCTGCTAACTATAATGTACATAACACCCCTCTAAGCTCAAACACAGTTTTGTGAGACTTCAGAACACATGTTGATAGCAATGTACACTTTAATCACTATGTGTCCATAGTAGTGAGACACACATTCTGCATTGTGCACATCATACATATGGAAATCACATCCAGGACCAGGGAGGTCAGCTTTGTTGTACTCTACCTTTATCAGGCCACTGGGGTGGCACCTTTGTCCCTCATGGATAGGGCCAGTTGGTGCTGCTCACAAAATTGCTCTGTAACAATGACCATCTAACTATGCTCAATACGGGTACTTGTGCTTTTACACAGTTAGGCTTGTAAACACCCTAGGGCCATTAGGCTGGTAACCTCCTATGAACCTTTGCAGGTCTCCCAACATCTGCTGTCCCATGTGGCCTGCTGATGTCATCCACTATAGGTTGGTGTGCACTCTTGTAAAAGTCAGACTTGTGCCATGGTTCTTGCAGAAAGTACTGAGTTCTGTAGTCTGTGTACTTAGGTAGGTAGATGTTCTGTTCTCACTGCAGTCAACTGTGTGTGTGTGTGTGTGTGTGTGTGTGTGTGTGTATGTGTGTGTGTGTGTGTGTGTGTGTGTGTTGCTATTACAGAGGGCATTTTACACTGGCATGTGGGACATTATTACCATATTCTCCTCAACAGACACCACTGATGTCATCATCTGTAAAGTGTTGTCTGAGACACTCCCCGTCAGACTTGTTCCATGACACTTGTATACAGTACTGAGTTAGGTAGTCTGTGTACTTAGGTAGGGATTCTATTCTCTCTGCAGTCATCTGGGGTGTGTGTGTGTGTGTGTGTGTGTGTGTGTGTGTGTGTGTGTGTGTGTGTGTGTGTGTGTGTGTGTGTGTGTGTGAGTGTGTGCTCTTGCTCGACATTACAGAGAGCATTTTACACTGGCATGTGGGATACTGTTATTACCATATTCTCCTCAACAGACACTGCTGATGTCATTGGCTATAAAGTGTTGCCTAAGACACTCCGAGTCAAACTTGAGCCGTGGTGCTTGCCTTAAATATAGACATCTGTTCTCTGGTACTAAGATAAGTAGAGGTTCTATTTTCACTGCAGACAACTGGTGTGTGTGTGTGTGTGTGTGTGTGTGTGTGTGTGTGTGTGTGTGTGTGTGTGTGTGTGTGTGTGTGTGTGTGCGTGTGTGTGTATGTGTGTGTGTGTGTGTGTGTGTGTGTGTGTGTGTGTGTGTGTGTGTGTGTGTGTGTGTGTGTGTGTGTGTGTTTGTTTGCGATTGTGTTTGCATTCTTGCTTGACATTACACAGCAGAGCCTTTTAAACCAGCATGTGGGACACTGTTATTATCATATTCTCCTCAGTCGACACTGATGATGTCATCAGCTATATCAGTTTTGTGGATATGCACTATTCCCATCAGGGCAGGGTCAAAGACTGGCCTAGAGGCCAGTAGAAGTCACCTCCTCCTATACAATACAGATTACAGTGACAAAACTTTCAATCTATCAACATACATTATGGCATGGCTTGTAGACCATGTGTTTTCTTGAGGAGAAAGCCCTGTGCCATCTACCTTAAGGCTCTTAACAAAGGGTAACAAATTTTACTGAGTGAAATTAATATTAATACAAATGATAGTTTGACAAAGAGCAAGGCTATTAGGAGTGACCCATGCAGTGTCACCAAGTAAGTATGCAGTTACTCTCAAAACTTAAATATCTCTACAAAGCTTAGCCACAGTGCAAGGTTTAAATATATTTAATAATAAATAGTAAAAGAACAAGAAAATACTAAGTATATATTCACAGTGACATCAGAGTTCAAAACACATGGTTCTTCTTGTTGTTGTCAGGTCAAAGACAGATTGCAGAATGGTCTGTCTCACCAAGAGACTTCAAAATAATATCTAAAGTATGACTGCTGGGATAGCTTGAAGCATGACATCATTTCTGGTCATCTGACTTCTAGTTATCAATCAAAACATCCATTGCTTCTAGCTGGCAGGACTTATCATCTACTTGTAAAAATATACATACAAGGGCTTTTGCTCAGATGTTTGGCAGGTGCTGAACGTCATAAAACAATTGCATTCCTTCATGTTTTCAGTGTAGTAATTAGTTCACTAAAAGACAATACAGAAATCCTCCTAGTACAGACTTTGTGTCACTGGCTGCATTGAAACATGTGAAATAGCATCTTTATGGACTAGCCTATAAAGTGATTTAATTTCAGATATTTTCTAGGGTTGCTGGACTGAGGTTAACCTCCTGTATTCCAGTTTCCACTGTTAAAATGTATACATTTAAAAAATTACAATAGTGCATGTACATTTTTATTCTCTTCCAGTAGGGCACACTCTGCATAAATTTTAAACACAAGCACTTTACAAATACCTTTTCAACACAAACATCTGTACAAAGCAATTTGATATACACATGACGTACAGTTCTAATACAGTCATAACACAAGCATCTTATATAAATTAGTTTGATATTCACAAATGACATATAAGTGTTTACAAAATTTCAGCTAGCTGTGCTGGCAGTGCCTCCTTCTTCACACTTCTCCCTTTGAAGACTCAAGCTAGTTTTTCAAGTGACCCTTGAGAAAATTGCTTGAGAGGGATGACCCTATCTGGGAATACATTACCCCATTCCCTGTCTTGAGATCCCAGCTGTTTGTGCATTGCTGACCCCAATACAATGTAGCACTGTCATAGCATATGCCTGCAACCCCAGGCTCCATCATATTAACTTGGGATTTTTGCAGCCATACATCCCCCTCAGACTCCTCCTCCCTCCTACTGCAGATATATAGTACAAGAGCCTCTCTATCATGGTAAGGTTTCGTCATGTTAACATGGTACAGTTTGTGCCCCTGCCTCCTGCCTTGCTGTTCTGCCATGTAGTTAACATCACTGACCTTCCTTACACTTTGAAGAGTCCCTCTCAAGCTGCCTGCAGCTTATTGTGCCTGACAGGAATGAGAACCATAGCCTGCTGCCCCACAGCATACTCTCTGGCTCGAGCATTCCTGTCATACCAGACCTTTTTTGCTGTTAGGCTCCTGCCAGGTTCTCCTGGGCCAAGCCCATGATTTCCCTGAGGTTGGTCCTGAGATTTACAGCATATACCACAACAGACTCCTTGTGGGATTCACACTCACCCTCCCACTCATCACTAATCAAATCTACGTGGGCCTCCTCACCCTATGTCCATACAACAACTCAAAAGGTGAGAAACTTGTGGATTCTTGGGGCAGCTGTCAGTAAGCAAACAGTAGATGGGGCAAATATTTTCCTACTCTCTCTTAAATTGGTCTGCAAATGCCCATAGCATGGTCTTTAGTGTAGAGTTTAACCTCTCCACAAGACCATTAGTCTGGGGGTGTTCTTTAGGTACTTCACCCTACAGCATTCCCACAGACAAGCCAGCAGGTCTGACATGAAAGTGGCACCTCTATCAGTTAGTATTTCTTTTGGGAAACCTACCCTGCTGAAAATCTCTAACAAAGAATTTGCCACCTTTTCTGCTTCAATGGAGGACAGGGCCACCACTTCAAAGTATTTGGTAGCATAATCCACTACCACTAGGATATACTTCTTCCCTGTGGAACTTGGGATACTCAGAGGCCCCACAATATCGATAGCTACCCTCTGAAATGGCTCCTCAGTCACAGGCAAAGGCATCAAAAGAGCTTTGACCTTGTTTCCTGCCTTGCCTACTTTTTGGCAGTGCTAACAAGGTCCTGCAGTACCCTGTTACATCTCTGGAAATCCCAGGCCAATAAAAGTTCTGCATAATACGTCTCTTTGTATGCTTTATATGCATATGACCTGCAAACGGGATGTCATGGGCTATGGCTAAAAGTGCCAGATGGTAGGCTCTGGACACTACCAACTGTTGTATTAACTCACCTTCTGTCCCTCCCGCAGGGGTCTACTCTCTATACAGTAACCCTTTCTTCCAGTGTACAAATTCCCATTTTCCTTGAGAATCAAGCACCTCCTTAGCTACTTCTGTCAAGCCTTGTAATGTAGGGTCTGAGAGCTGAGCCTGTCTCAGCTCTCTCTTTGTAACCCTTCTCAGCTCCCCTTCCACAGGAAGTCTGGTATCTTCTCTGCCAGCAGTGTCTCACTGTCAGCCTGGGTAGTACTACTCACCTCTGCCCTTGCAGTCACTCTGTCCAAGGGAACATCAGTACCCACAAGCAGCTGTGTCTCACCTTCAGTCTCACTGCTACAGGGTAGCTCCCTCCCTGACATAGCTACATCACCAGTCCTGGCTTCAAGTGTGTGGTCTGTCTGGGTCCCCCCAGGCTACCAGACCTACATGCCTGTTTCCAAACTTGACTACGTGTAACTGTATGCACACAAGGTCCTGTTTGATCAAAATCATTCCCTATCAGAACATCTGCAGGGATATCGTCAAACACACCTACTTGCTTGTTTTCTTTTCCATCCTCCCAGTCAAGGTTAATCCTAGTCAAAAGTATTTGAAATGGGGTCCCTCCTAAAGCTGTGACTGGAGTAGACTGCCCAAGCAATTAGTGCTCCTCTTTAACCATTGCAGGCATGACAATGGTTAGGTCAGAGGCTGTGTCTGTCTTAGTAGTGGCTTGTTTCCCATCTACTAAGATAGGATACAACCTCTTGTGGTAGTATGGTACCCTTGTTGTCTCAGACAACTTACTACTGGCATTCTGACATTCCCACTTGCTGGCTCCCTAACTTTTGTCCCCCGCCTTGCCTCCATGGACATCTATATGCTACATGGCTCCACTGGTTACATTTAAAACATTTAACCCTTGATTCTGGCTGTGTACCTGAACTAGAGGCTTCCCCTTTTACTGGTGGACTCTGTTGGTGCAGTTTAGGCTGCCCATCATGGTATCCCTTATACCCATTTGCAGCACTGGGTATCCCTTTCCTGTGCAGTGATGGCCTGCTTGCTAGGTATAGGTCTTCTTTTTTCCCCAACTCATCTGAGGTGTTGCATTCTCTACCTGCCAAGCAGATTCTCGTCCTCAGGCAAAGTGCTAAGAGCTAGTTTCATCATCAAAAGGTCTGCCAGCCCTTCAAAAGTGGTGCCTGACACCCACTCACCCACCTATGAAAATAAGTGCTTAACTCAGCAATATAATCATACACACTTTCACCTGCCTTGCGTCTATACTCATGAAACTTTTTTCTGTAAGCTTCAGGTGATAACTTAAAACACTCTAATAAACAATTTTTAACTGCATTATAATTTAAGCAATCAGTATCAGACAATTTAGAAACAGCAGTTACAGCTTTACCATGGAGTAAGGAGTGAGGAGGTGTACCCAGAGCCCTCAGTTAACATTATACTGTTTGCATACTCTTTCAAACATATGAATAAAACCATCAAAATTATCACCCTCTTGGTATTGAGGAAAAAGTTTACTGACCTTTATTGCTTTTGGGGTATGGTTACTTCCTTCCCCATTACCTCCATGACCCTAATTCCTTTTGTTTCTCCTGCTGTAGTCTCCTTGGTGATTTTAGTTCCAAACATTTGGCCTCCAGTTCAAGTCTCTTTAACTCCACATGTGGCTGCTTGAGAGTACAAACACCTTCTTTAGTGACCACTTTTTACAGGCTACAGGAGTTCATTATCCACACCATTGAATCACAATATGTGATGTGGTGATACCACCAGTGCCAGCCAACATGTGATGTGGATATCCCACCACTGTCCACCAGTATGTAAAGATCCACCACTGCCAACCAATAAGTGATGTGGATATCCCACCTCTGGGTCAGTAATCAAGGAGCCTCAATCTTCACTACTGGAACATGTGGGGGGGATGTTCACTGGGAGGATAACAGGTACATACACAGTATCTCAAGATGCAGTTCTCTGCATCGAGTGCAATTTCCCTTAAGAGCAGAGATCACAGTCAGCCCAGGGCTGGTTTCTCCCTCTTCCTCCAGATCCCCTATAATACTCCCTACTGACATAGCTATAGAGTTGAGATCTCAGCTGAGTGACCAAGCCAAGACTTCCAGCACCCGCTCTGTCCAGCCAGTACTTCCTGTCTCTGCCCAAGTAGCTGACACACACACACTCTTTGAGGCATGATTTACACACACACACACACACACACACACACACACACACACACACACACACACACACACACACACACACACACGCCTAGGAAAGGCTGGCACAGGTTTACTAGCTATGTCCCCTTCTGCCCAGACTATAAGGCAGTTACCACTGCCACTAATCACTCCTGCCAGCTGCCTTAAAGCCCTTAACAAAGGGTGACCAATTATACTGAATGAAAAATTAACATTAATACAAATGGTAGTTTGACCAAGAGCAAGGCTATTGAGTGGTACACCATGTCACCAAATAAATATTCAAATGCTCTCAAAACTTAAATATCTCTACAAAGATCAGCCACAATAGAAGGTTTAAATATACTTAATAATAAATAATAAAATAACAAAAAAATACTAAGTATATATTCACACTGATATTAGAGTTCAAAATACAGGACATATTTGAAATAACATTGCAGGACAGTTTCAGATAAATAAAGAAAAATAATATCTAAACTAAGCTTCACTACATTTCTGATTATATGTAAGATAATTACTATACCCTAAAAACTTACTAATAGAGCAAGGCAGATGATGTGGTGAATGGTTCTTCTTGTTGTTGTCAGGTCAAAGACAGAATGCAGAATGCTCTGTCTCACCAAGAGACTTTTCAAAATAATATCTGAAATATGACTTCTGGGATAGCTTGCAGAATGACATCATTCTGTTCATCTGACTTCCAGTTCCCAGGCAAAACCCCATTGCATGAAGCTGGCAGGACTTAGCACCTACCTGTATAAATGCACATACAAGGGCTTTTGCTCAGATATTTGGCAGGTGCTGGAAGTCATAAAAGAATTGCATTCCTTCATGCTTTCAGAGTTGTAATTAGTTCAACCCAATCACAATACAGAAAGCCTCTTAGTACAGACTTTGTGTCACTGGCTGCATTAAAACGTGAAATAACATCTTTATGGCTTAGCCTATAAAGTGATTTAATTTCAGATATTTTCTAAAGTTTGCTGGACTGAGGTTAACCTCCTGTATTTCAGTTTCCACTGTTAAAATATATCCATTTAAACAGTTACAATAGTGCATGTACATTTCTTTTCTCTTTCAGTAGGGCACACTCTGGATACATTTTAAACACAAGCACTTTACAAATACCTTTTCATCACAAACATCTGTACAAAGTAGTTTGATATACACATGACATAGAGTTCTGATACATTTGTAACACAAGCATCTTATATAAATTAGTTTGATATTCACAAATTACATACGATTATTTACAAAATTCCAGCTAGTTGTGCTGGCAGTACCTCCTTCATCACAATCTGATGAGGTTTGAGTACAGTGCTGTCATACAGACCTAAGATCTGAATATGATGGCATGACGTATGATGTGCACAACCTAGGCTTTTAATGCCAGTGTGGACACTTGCTGGCCAAAGTTCATATTGCTAGCTACATATGTTTCCAGTGCCTGCATCACTGAGTTGTAGCATAGCTGGACTGTTCTCAATGTTGTAATTAACATGGACTTCCACTTTTCAGAAAGACAACATAAAGACAAGTTTCTGCATTTATCTGTAGATCATGTGGATTTCTCATCAATCATTTGTCTGTGTTAGCTCCTTCTGTAGTATGCTATCATCACTGGTGGACTCAATTATTGCACCCAATATGCAAGAATCAGCAAATATGGTAAGTCACAGGCCTTATATTTTAGCCTGAAGTGTCAATAAATGGAGTCCAAACAGTAAAGGGCCAAGCACAGATCCCTGGAGTTTGCCAGTGGTGACAGCTCTACTGGCACAGGCTGATTCACCAACATTCACGGTATGTGTTCTGTCAGTGAGCCAAGTGGTTACCCATCTAGTGACATAAGGGTAACTACCCAGCTGCAAGAATTTCTCAATGATACCTGTGTAGAGGATTGTGTCCATCTGCTAGACCAGATCACATTAGGCAGTATGCACTTTCTTACCTTCATCCAGGCCTATCATACAGAATCAGGGGGCTTTGACAACATCAAAGATCACCTGTGGCTTGACTCAGCACCTACACCTTGCAGATACAGTTGAATGCACACTTCAAAACACCCTCCACACAGGCTGTGTTCCTGCAGAAGGGTGTACATTAACATGCATCCGAGTTGGGGGTACAGTACCTGATACATGCATGTATAGAGACATCCTGACTCTCCTCAACTGTGAGGTAGACCAACATGTCATCATGGAACTCTTCTAAATGGACACTAGTAATGTTCTCTCTGTGTGCAATAGCCCTGTGTCAGTTGTTAATGCTACATCTTGTCTGTTACATAGATAGATGTCCTCAAAGAGGTCATTGAGGGCATGCATGACGACAACAGTATCATCTTGTGGAACTTGACCAGGTGAATGCATTTGACACAAATTCACACTGAGGTATTCAATATACACCGTCATATGTGACCATAAATAGTTATATCACAACGTAGGTAGATCAGTGTATCACATACGTGGCATATCATCAAGTTGAAATGTGTGAAGTGGCCTATATCTAAGGTCCAGTTCATCAGGTCCATACATCAGGGCTGTCTGCTAGGCACTTTCCTGGCCATTATTTAAGTGGTGGATATCACAGATGACATACATATCCTGTGTCCAAACAGCTGTCTGAAGGGCTACAGATTGTGGGCAATCATTGACTCCAGCCGTGATATTAGTATAATACAGACAGTATCAACACATACCAAAGACTGCTGCCACAGACTTGATAACACCTGCAATGACAAGAAAACATGGGGGAATTTGTTAAGTCAGGAAAACAAACACACAGCCCAAGTGTAATGTGGACATCACACCCTAAAATCAGACCAATAGGTAAGTGACCTGTGTCCTGGGGTAGAGGTAAGTGGAACGTCCACCAGCATGTGGTCACAGTGCTGACTGCTCCCTTGTATGTAACACAAGTACTTGTATGTGAAGGACATCTACATCAGAGGCTGTAATACTTCCATAATTCCCAGCCTTCATGACACCAATAACTGAGTACAATGCACCCTTCTTCATGTACCTCTCTACACATCTTCCAGTGATGTGTAACTGAAGTGTACCACTTTTGTCACAGTGAGCTGTCACACAGCTTATTGGCCAGACCTAGGTATTTTTTTTGTGGCATATACATGACAGTATGATGGTGCAGTACACCAATCAAGTTGTTATAGCAGATGCATATGTTCTAACTGTTCTGCTGATGCACAGACTACATACATAGGTGTTTGACAACATTAATGGCATGGCTTTCACTCATGACAGTGTGGATTGTGATTGATATATATATATATATATATATATATATATATATATATATATATATATATATATATATATATATATATATATATATATATACACACACCATGCACACCAGTCAGCTAGCCTGTATCGCTCATAATATTACATACAGGTATACCAGTGTCCCTCCTAACACCTCCAACAGATATTGCAGTGCCAGGACAGTGTGTGTGGTTACCCTCATAGAGTGTGGATGTAGCATAATAGTTGTTCAAATGTCTTTGTGCAGAATCATCTCCTATCACATATGTTGTGTCAGAGATATGGGATTACTGGTGCTATTATATTGATATTGTCCATGATTGTGGTTGGTTCTGTTAATGTTTTCCATACTTGTGCCCCACTTGCTGTTTTTTTCAGAGATAGCAGAAGTTCACAAGTATCAACAAGTTATAACAGTGCAGTAAAGATTTTAAAAATAAGTGCAAACAGGAAATTCAGTAAACAGCTCTAGGTTGTGCTCTAAATACAGTTACTAATGCAGAAATCAAGTTTAACAAGACAGAAAATGCTCAAAATAGGTGGTTATGCAGAAAAACTTAGCAAATAGAGGAAAACACTGACGTCCAGCTCACCAAGCTGAATAAAGAGAAGGTCACGGTGAGCTGCCTGTCGGGTGCCAGGATCTGCCACATAACGCAAGCACTCAGGTCACTCCAAAGCAAATACAAATATGACTCAGTCATTGTACATGCTGGTGTGAATGACCTGAGACGTACCTCCCTGGACTACATGAAAAGAGACATAGAGGAGCTCTCTGATCATGTAGCCCAGGCTGGTATGACCCTGACCTTGAGCAGCATCTTACCCTCACCTAGAATGATGTCACAGTACAAAGACAAAATGATCAATTTTAACATTTGGCTAAAATTTTGGTGTCATTCAAAAGGGATCCAGTGTCTGTCAGCCTGGGATGACATGCTCGACAAGCCACGTTGCTTCGCTAGGGACGGCTTGCACTTGTCACCACTGGGCTTTCGGATATTGGCAAAGGCTGTTGCCACCCCCATAGTGCCTTTTTTAGGCAAGGCTCAAAAGTCAAACCCACCCCCATAGACAGCACAAGGAACAAGAAACTAAGAGTAATGCTGCTTAACGTCAGAAGTCTTAACCTCAAGATGCATGCACTCGAAGTTCTCCTCGGTATGGAGAACATTGATATCTGTGCAGTGACAGAAACCTGGTTCAAGGCTCCAGAGAGCACCCTAGCACTACCAGGCTATACCTCATATCATGCTTTTCGGCCCCAAAACCTGGACCAAACCACAAAAGGAGGGGGACTTTCCATATTTATCAAGGATATCCACAACTCCAGGTTAGTGGCATTGCACGAAGTATCGGAGACCATCCATGTGCAACTAACAGTGGGCAAGACTGCTTTTCAGTTTATAGCATCCTACAGACCACCCTCTCAAAGTCAGGAATCCCACTCGGCTTTCCTGAAAACATTGGAGAACATGAAGATCTCTCCAAACACCATTATATTGGGTGACTTCAACTACCCAAACATCGACTGGGAGCACTACTCAAGCCCCAGCACCTTAGCCCAAAGGTTCCTGGAAATTATAAACTCAAATGCTATGGAACAACTAGTCACCACTCCCACAAGAGGGGACAACATACTAGACCTGATCATTACCAACATGGGGACTCTATGCTCTACAACAGAAGTATATCCCTCATTGTTAAGATCAGACCATAAATTAATTTCACTGGATGTCCACATCCCGACCCCACCCCCAGCCCAGAAAACCACAGTGAAAAACTTCTCAAAAGCGAACTTCTCACTTCTCAAAACCGAAGTGGAATCCTTCAAGGCCCCAGGACCAGTGGAAACTATGGCCCAAATTGCAGAATCCTATATAAATGCATTCTACGGACATCTCCAGGAATGCATGGATCATGCTATCCCAAACAAAACCAAGACCCAATCATCCAAAGGCAGGCGTCCAGTCTGGTGGACCCCTGCCATAAATAAACTGTACAACAGAAGGAGGAAGCTACTACATGATAGAGCAAAATCCCTAATAGGGAAGGCATCTCTGATCAGTACTAGCAAAAAATTACGATCCCTCATAAAATCCTCCAAGGCCAGCTTCGAGAGAAAAATTGCACAGGACACCAAAGACAATCATAAGGCTTTTATGAGTTATGTTAGGAACCTGGGATGCAACTCCCAGACTTGTTCTGAGTTGATTCTAAACGACAAAAAATACACTGAACCCACAGACATCGCCAATATCCTGGCAGACAGGTTCAGTGCAAACTCCCCAAAGAGCAAGTATCTATCCCGGCAGAGGGCTGCCTCCCAAACATCTCTGATGCTCAGGTGAAGGCTGCCCTCTCCAAAGCAAAAAACACTGCTTCCATGGGACCAGATGGCGTCCCAGGTTGTGTCCTACATGAACTCCAAGAGGAACTAATCCCTCAAATAAAACAGCTATACAATCTCAGCCTCACTACAGGGTATGTGCCCACAGAATGGCGTACAGCAACAGTAGTCCCACTCTGCAAAGGTGGAGCCTCTACGGACCCTGGAAACTATTGCCCCATAAGCCTGACTAGCTTAGTCTGCAAGGCTATGGAGATGATCATCATGGAACTCATAAACAAAGACATTGGGGACCTACAGACACTAGATCCTACCCAGTTCGGCTTTGTCAAGGGCAGATCCTGCCTTTTGAACCTGGTTGACTTCTTCGAAACAGTCACCAAAGCCATAGATGAAGGGACGGTAGTCCACACATCCTATCTGGACCTTGCAAAGGCATTTGACACAATACCCCACTCGGGCATCATAGATAAGCTATCCAGCTTAAATATAAACCCCTATGTCACAAGATGGGTCGCAAACTGGCTCAAAGACAGAACCCACAGAGTGAGAGTTGCTGGAGCCATGTCAGACTCGAAACCGGTCACAAGTGGCGTCCCATAGGGTTCTGTCCTGGGACCACTCTTGCTCGGTATATACTTTTCCGAGGTACAGGCAAATGTGGGAGGACTATGGCTCACCAAGTTCGCAGACGACTGCAAACTTGGCCATAATCGACTCTCCAGCTGACACAAACATCCTTCAAAAGGTCTCACAGAGACAGATAACTGGTGCCAGCACCATGGTTTAAAGCTAAATGCCAAAAAATGTATAGTCATACCCTTTGGCAAAAACAATGTGCCCACAAATTACCACATAGGCGGAAACCCATTAAGTACAGAGAAAGTTATTAGGGACCTGGGGACCCAAGTTGATAGCAATCTCTCCTTTGAACACCACATTGCCAAAGTGGTTAGAAAGACCTTCTACATAGCCCACCTCATCACGAAGGGTTTCACATCTAGATCAAGAGAGGTAATCGTGCCCCTTTATTCATCCCTCATCAGGCCCATCATATAATATAATGCCCCTTTTGGGATGTACCTTACCCGAAACCTGCAGCAATTAGAAAGACCCCAAAAGTATCTCACCAAGAGGATCAAGGGTCTCAAACAGATGCCATATGCTGCTCGGTTAAAAAAACTCCAGCTCTACTCAGTTGCATACCGCCTACTTCGAGGCGATCTATGCCTGACATACAAAGCTATGTCAAATCCAGAATTAATGGACATGCTCCACCTCAATAAATCTAAATCCCTTAGAGCCACATGCTCGAGGGACTTGAACCTCAGCACAGAAATAAATAGAACTTGCTGGAGGGTCAGGTTCATAACCCAGAGGCTCCCTTCGCTCTGGAATAGAATTCCAGTTCATGTGAGGCAGAGCACCTCACTGAATCTCTTCAAGAAGAATCTCGATAGATGGATGGGGGATCGTAGGTTTGTCCCAGGGATTACTCCCTTGTCACTATTAGACAGAGGCACAGTAAACTAAACCTTAAAAAGGGCACAGTATACTCAAATCAAGGGGTGGCATAAGCCATATAGAATTGGGCTAGGCTTATAATTTCCCCAGGGCAGATAGCCTAGTATGAACCTATGAACCTATGGAGACCTCTGCTGAGATTACACTCATATTCAGGCAAATTAGTCCCTATTGTACTATATAGCTATGTGACTGGTGTTGCTGCTACAACCATCTACCAATGACATGGCCTCATCTGCTGTACATTAGGTTGTTTCACCTGCTTCTTTCCCTGTATTCATTGCTACAATTCATCTGTGTGTCCCTATTCAATACACACACTTCCCATGAGTGTTTATTGTAGATGGCAGTCCATGTACCATTACAAATCATTTACAGCATGCCCTGAATGGGATATCACAATGCTCTGTACTAGATACACTGTCCTGTATGGTGTTTGGACCATATACTTTGCATTCATACCTCTCAACTGTCCATATATCCACAGGATGTCCAGATGTGTTCCTTATCAAATTTGGGGCTTTCTGCCATATCACTGGGATGATCTCATGATGGATGTGACTCAGTATTACATACATTTCAGTTCATACCTCTCAACTATCCAAATTTTTGCAGACTGTCCAGATTTATATCTCATATGTATGATCTTTTCTTCATAACATTTTTTTTGTTTTCTGGCAAATCATTGTGGATGAAGTAAGAAAATAATGACAGACATTTGAGTTTCAAAAACTTCATACTCTTCAGAAAATTCATGCTAATGCAAAACCTATTATTCTATCAACTTTCTCACTTTGTAAAAGCAGTATTAAAAATCTGTCCCTATTTTTGGGCCTTTGTTCCCCAATTATTTATGGCTTTGTCTAGATTTCTTGCTCTAATAGGTTGAGGTATGTTTGAGTTTCATACTTCAAATCCTTCAGAACATGTACTTCTACCAAATTTCTATAAGGCATCTATGTTAAATATTTACCTACTTCTGGGTCATTGTCCCTGCATTATGTTGGCCTTTGTGCAGATGTGTTGAACTAAGAGATTGAGTGCTATCTGTGAAGCCCTAGTGATCATTCTGGCATCCCACGCAAAACCTCAGACTGGAAGTGTTCTGCTTTAAGCAGGATTGCTATCTGTGATCACTTACATTGTTTCTTAGCTGGCAACACTGTTGCCAGCCATGACACCTTGCTTAGACATGGCATGCAGCATGAATATGCATTGTGCGGTGTTGTTTGAGGCTGCTTGCCGCTCACCACCGCACACACATATAAACACTGTGTAGGCTTTGCACACGGCCTACATGGAGTTTATCGAATGCCAGGGATTGTTTTTTTTACAGGAGGAAACTCCGCAAAGTCCCCCACACCCCCTGCTAACTATATATACTAACTCCAAGGTTGCACAATATTAGGGTAAGGTCAATTCCCCTACCCCAAGATCTTGCACACCTGTCAACCATCTGCATAGTTGACCAAATGCAGTCAATTAAATAGATGTCAACCAAGCACACACTTGACATTCTTCTATAGGGCACCCAATGTACATACATATATTTTTATATCTATATATCTATATTTATATATAAAATTTTATAGAATAATCATTTCACTTGAATGATCCATAGTTGAGTAGGCAGAAAAATTAAATTCTAAATAAGTGACATGTGGAAGAGAGTATATGGGACAGATTCAATAAAGCCTACACTAAGTGTAAACGATATGTATTCAATAAAAGTCTTATCACATTTTTTTGTGTTTTCTAGTCACTCAGAAAGATTACATTAAGTGCACATGTAGTCTACACTTTGTGGTAACCTTTATGAATCCCTGTCAATATTTAAAGCTGCAAGAATGTCAGTAGGAAAACTAAAATTAGGAGGAATAAGGTGTGAGTTATGTCTGTTGTCTGTTCATACAGAACAGTGTACACTTAGTGTAGGCTTTATTTATCCTGGCCCTGTGTCTTTATTTTGTTTATTTGGCCCAACAAGGAGACATGCAAAGGATATTGATTAAGAGAGATGCATTCAGTTTGTCCATAATTTGCTTTCGTAAACTGAAATTTAACTGTATGGTGTCTGTTATTTTTTTTTACCTACTTAATTACAAAAATAAATCTAGTAATTTCACCTTTCATCTGTATTTTAGAATCTACCCTATTCAACCCAAAGTCATCTCCCTGCAACCTGGTCCCATGAACTACTGAATTAACTTAATCTCTGCTCTGTTACTGAATATGCATCTCACTCCTACAGATATGAAAGCCCCTTTCAGCCCGGATCAACACCCAAAGTTATTTCCCTGCAACCTGGTCTCATGAGCTACTTAATTCACCTAATCACTGCTCTGTTACTAAATATAAATGTAAGCTAGTGTTTTTCTTCCTAATACCTTACCTTACCTGTACAAACAATATTTTGCTACCATTCTGTTAAACTGTTCCTGATAGCGTGCACACTTGCAAGGACCCTATCCCCCCACTGCTGCAATACTGTACCACCTGTATCTCACGACTAGGTGGCAGGATACATCCACTTCTCCCCTTATCTCCTCTTATCCTTCCCAACCAACATATAACCCTACAGAACCCCGATGGCCATTTGCTCCAACGCATCAGGTTAGCACCTCTACCTAAATAATGGCTGTAGCCTAGCTGCATTTACATAGCCACGAACAGGCTGTAATACACCGCACAGTCAATTTATATTTAGCCTGTATTTTAGAATCTAGCCTATTCACCTACCTTTAATGGGCACTAACTCTAGTTAATTTAAGCATAAAGCAATAACTCTCACTAAATCTATTCCCTCATTCCCTTAACAAGCCACCTCCTCCTTTCAGATCCAGTATTTACTGATAGTCTTAAGTTCACATCCTCTGCTGGGGCTCTAATCCTGCTTCGTTCGCCCTGCAGGCTCACTATGCTCCCCTACCCTGCCCCCATTTCCCAACTGTCCCCACTACCCCTACTTTTATCTCAGCCAAACCACACCCTTTCTCCAGTCCACCTATCAGACTTGACCACTCCTTCCACACTCACTGTTCTCTCAAACTCTTCACCCCATACCTACACTATGACTACTCTCCCATACCCTGTCCTACTCCTAATAATCACACTTACCACACTAAACTATCTCACTTATCTCACACAACTAGCTTACCCCAACCATACATCCCCTACACACTCCACATCTCCCATACAAACTGCCTGCACACGACCTTTCACCTCCATAACACATGAACTATACCCACTCAACCCAACCCTACTTTTCAAACATACAATACTGCCCATCCTTCAAAATCACTATACACCCCCAAACCCTCACTGCAAGAAACCCCTCCCATCCCTTCACTCATACTGCACAATGACAATCAACCACTCTCTGGAGACATTCACCCAAACCCAGGGCCCACATCCCCAGCTTCTATCTCCAACTCCCAGTACACACACACTCACACCACTAAATCAATATGCCTTACTACTTTCAATGCCCAAAGCCTAAGAAATAAAATAACTTCCATGCATGGCTTCACCACACCCAGCCAGACATAACCACCATCTCTGAGACCTGGCTTAAACCTCCATAAAGGACAATGAAATTCTCCCACCTGGCTACCAAATCATTCGTAATGATAAACTTAACAAAAAAAGTGGAGGTGAAGCCACCTATACCATAACTCCTTACACCAATCCTATCCCTAACTTTGGCCACGCTGAAATCACTACTGCTCAACCACAAATCCTTATGTATAGCTGCACTATACATACCCCCTGGTAACAGCATCCCAATACTAGAAGATATCCTATTCTGGTTTTCCTCCAACATAAAAAATGAAATCTACATCCTTGAGGACACCAACATAAACTGGGCCTCAATAAATACATTTGCCCCATCTCAATCAATCAGTCTCTTCAATTTCACCCACGTTATAAGCTCCCCCACCAGGCCAAACAAAGACAGGTCCTCTGGCACCATCATCAACTGGATCCTTACATCCCATCCTAACCTTATCTCAAACTCAGGAATTTAGGTTCTGATATAGACCCACATAATCCCACTACACAAAGGAGGCAAAACACTTATACGTCCAACTTCAGACCTATAGCTATTCTTTCCCGCCTTTCAAAAATCCTACAGAAATGCATTCATACCCATCTCATGTCATATCTTACCCAAAATAATCTTCTTAACCCTACTCAACATGGTTTCCGCCCTGGCAATAACACCATGACTGCCCTCCTATTCTTTCTCAAAATTATAAATCAAGCTTGTGACTCTAGAAAACTTGTATCCTCCCTATTCCTAGATCTATCCAGATCCTAGATATATCCAAAGCTTTTGATGCCATCTCCCACCTTCTACTTTTCACTCAGCTCTCATCTCTAAACCTCTCCACCTCCACCTTGGCCTGGTCCTCAAGCTACCTCTCTGAACATCAACAAGCCATGCAATGGAAATTCGCAACCTCCACCTTTCACAACACCCCCACCGGTGTCCCACAAGGTTCTGTTCTAGGACAATTATGCTTCAATATATTTATTAACAGCTTTCATCGCTCCATCCCTGACTCATCACTTGTCCAATATGCAGATGACTCAACTTTCATTTGCTCTGCTCACACCCCCTCTGACCTACTTCTAAAAACTCAGCTAGCCTTCTGTAAAACAGAATCCTGGATGAAAAATAACCATCTTGCCCTTAATTCAAATAAAACTAAACTCATGATCTTTACCCCCTCCAGAAACTCCCCAATAGACACAAACTCCTTTTCAATACTCAATAGCGATAACATCCCAATCAAAATAATATCCAATACCAAACTTCTTGGCATCATCATCGACGAGCATCTAAAATTTGACACCCATATTCAATCTGCCATTAAAAAAAACACCAAAAACTAGGACGTCTATACAGGCATAACCACTACCTCTCCCCCACCACCAGAAAAACCCTAGCTTCTTCCTTCCTTCTTCCGTCTCTAATGTATGCCTCCCCCCTTTTAAATAATATCCAACTTGGTCTACAATCCAAGCTCAAATCATGCTATAATAAAATAAGCAAATTTGCTACCAACTCTAAAAATTACTCCTACCACTGCCACTCTCTCCATACTCTACAATTACCTGATCTTGCTTAAACTCACTAATGCCCACAAGCTCATCCACAAACCTACTACCTGCCACTCTCTCTCTACTACACTTAAACCCTACATTCCTAACTGCTCACTAAAATCAGAAAACCAAAACCTCCTACAGATCCACAAACCATCACGACCCCCTGGCCACCTCCTACTTTCCTACTCTATTTCAAAACTATGGAACTCTCTCCCACCCACTCTTCACATTACCGAGGACCATAGTACTTTCAAATCTCTCTTATTCTCCTATCTTACTACTAAATGGATATGCCCACCCCACTCTCCAACTTAAACTTCCCCTCTATCCACCTTCTTCTCCACCCTCCCTGCAACAACTACTTTTATGCTCACCCTACTACACCCTAATGTGACAATCACCCATTTAACCCATGCTTGCATATGTACTTATTAAATATCACTTGTCTGTATCAAAATATCATTTATTGTATTGAATGCAGTATTTCACTGCTACTCTATTGTATGTTACCACATCTTATTTTTTGTATACTGTATATTCTTAACAATTGATTGTTTATGTTATTTTCTCTGTAACTTTTATTTGGAGCTTTTCTCCCTGGGCCTCCACTGAAAATGGGCTCTTTGAGGACCGGTGGACTTCCCTGGTCATCAAACTGAAGTAAATAAATAAAATAAATAAATAAAGTACTTTGACCAGCTGAGATTGTACCCTACGTTTGTATTAGACTGACTGAATGAGAATGTGAGATGACTTGTTAACATTTTGTATTGCCAGCGATGATACACAGACAGTGAGACTTTTTGAACTTTGGTGAACTAGTTCATTTAGCAGACTAATACACGATGAACTGCTTCTGCCAGTAGGCATCATTTTTCTGGCTTCAGATTCCAAAGTAGTCACCGTCTAAGTTTACTCCTTGTTTTTCTGTAAGCACATTGACAGAAAGTTATCCATAAAAAAGTAAAAGTATTCTTTTGCCCTCTGGTATTTCTCACTGGTAAGCAAATGAAGACTACAGCTGTTGCCTTTTTGTCTGCCTAGTATTTATCTGTCATTTTGGTTTCAACAAAAGGCATTGCCATATTGCTGTTCAGCAGTCTCAGAGTTGTTATTCCACAACTGTTTGTGTAGACAAAATGGCCTTACAAAACAAGCATGACATGTATCAGCACTGTGTTGGCCAATTCTGCTGGCCCAGCACCTGTTTCTTCTGTAAGTCATTTAACAAAGCAGCTCTAGTAGAATGAAAGAAGCAGAAAGAAAGAAATAAAGGGGTGTGCTAAAACAGGCAGAGAATCCACCTTGTTGTTTTCATGTCATAAAAAGAAGTGGCACCACTAACAGCTGCTGATTGTGTGAGGATGAGCACCATCAATGGAAGATCCTCTTCTCCTGTGCAACATGACAAGGACCAGCCTCCCCATCCATAAGACTACCCAGCATCAGAATCTTGGTAGGCTGTCATTGCTCATTTGTTACTCATCTCTGGAGGCAGGAAAGACTTTCCCAGATGGTCTTGATGAGAGTGCTTTAGCATAGGAAACCATAATGTTGTAGATATATATTTCTCATATTTTGCCACACTTGCCTCTGTGTGTTGATCACTGGTGAATCTGAATTGTCCCCAGGGCAGGAGTGCTAATTATGTTTGTTTATCCTTAGTATTGTTTCAGTGAAGACATTGATGGTGACTTCACTTGCATCCTTGGTGATTCTGCCCTTAAACCTGGAATTACCATGGAAGCTGGGCCCTGTCGACATTTGTAGGAGTACCCTACAAAGTACAAAGTATCCTGAGTTCTGCAAGAAACATTTGTCTAACTGGCTAGGTCGTTGTCCTGCCTCATTGACAGAATGTACTAGCTTTGGGCCCAGGCCTTGAGATCCTGAGACTGGATATATAACCTCTCCATTTTAGGAGTTCCAGTACTTGTTTGACATGGAGGTCTATGAGTAAGGAGAAAGTGTACTGGGAGATGGCAGATCTTCGCTTCAGGGAGGTTCCTCTGTGCTTTATATTTCCAGCCTTCTCAGCCTTGGGTGGATTGAGATGACTAGGGGTGACATCCTCTCCCCCGATGATCTAACTTTTGAAGAATGTCTCATTCATTTAGGTTCCAGGAAGGGGTTTGCCAGTACAATGCCTGACAAGAAAGACTGTAATCTTTAACTTTCTGATCGCTAAAGGGTTCTTCCTCACCCTGATTCCCATAATAAAGTCAGCAAATGAGAATTGGTGATTTCTTAGTAATACTGTGGTCATGACTGCCAGGACTGATTGGAATTATCTGTCCTCTAAAGGCTGTAAATTCTTGAACTGCCACCCCTTGCTGCTGTGTCCTCAGTGGTGTAGATAGTGGCTCTTAAATGTAGACCTCACACTGTCATAGTAAGCTGCCTCCAGACTTTGAATCTAGTTAACTGGATCACTGGTCAAGAAGGTGTATTATGTACTTGCAAGTCCAGGATTGCACAGTACATCTTACCTGGTATTAGGACAAGCTGCTCTTTGTGAACCACACTTTTGACAAATCCCTTCAAGTGTAAGCATGGGCCTAGGAGGTGAACCATTTACAGGTTACCTGTTTGCATTAGAGACATAGATGCCAAACCAGGGACGAATTTCCGTTTTCCCATCTGATTGTCCAAGTTGCACTTGAATTGGTGTAGGTAGGAACTTTGCTTCACATGGATGGGGAGCCTCTTCCATAGACGGGGTAGTCTCTGGGATACATACCTATCTCTCCAGCAGGTCCTATTTATATCACAGGTAAGGTTTAAGTCATTAAAACGGGTAATTCTGCTGCTGTTAGTTTTGTGGATATGCAAGAGGTCCATCAAAGTGGGGTCTGGCAATGCCTCTATGCTAGGCATAGATCTCCCCTCAACAGCCTGTAGGAGACAGAATAAGGGATAGGGCCTTGAGGCGGTCTGCATAGGACATATTACTTACGCCCTGTATTCTTTTAGCGAGGAACCTCTATGGACGTCCCAGTTGTTGGATATGCCTGGTTAGGTACATACCAAAGGGTGCGTTGTACTCATTGTCAGGTCTGATGAATGATGAATATAGTGGAACAATGACTTCCTTGGACTTAGATGCCATACCTTTGTTTATAAGTTGCTCAACATAGAATGATTTCCTCACCATTTTAGACATGTGATGATCAAAGGTTAGATAACTATCTGTGCCTGTCCCTTAGTCCCTGACTACTGGGTCAACTCTAAGGGTGTGTTGTCAATATGATAGCTACCAGGGATGGATGGTTTCCCAAAGGATACTATTATGCATTTCTTCACATTTAGTTTTAGTCCATGGCTCTGACACCAGTTATTTGTCTGTGTCAGCCCCTCCTGGAGAACAATTGTGTCAGTGTGAGATTCAATGACAACTCCTAATTTGCAATCATCTGCAAATTTAGTCAGCCAGAGACCACTGACAATGGCCTTGACATCTGAGAAGTAAATGCCAAAAAGGAGCAGTCCAAGGACTGATCCCTGAGGGACTCCACTTGTGACTGTCCTCTTTGTAGAGGTGGACTCCCCAATGATAACTTCCTGGGTCCCATCTGTGAGCCAGTTGGGTATTCACTGGGTGACATATGGGTTTGTACTTAACCTCTTGAGTTTGTCAACAATGCCTGAGTGGGGTATTGTGTCAAATGCTTTGGCCAGGTTAAGGTAGGCAGTGTGAATGATTTTGCCCTCACCCATTGCTTTGGTGACCTTCTCAAAGAAGTCCATCAGGTTGAGTAGGCATGATCTGCCTTTGACAAAATCAAATGGTTGGGTCCAGTGTCTGGAGGTTTACTATATCTCTATCGATCATCTCCATGATAATTCTTTCCATGACTTTACATATAAGACTAGTGAGACTTATGGGTCTGTAGTTTCCAGGGTCTGCAGATGGCCCACCTTTGTGCAGAGGGATGACTGTTGCCTTTCTCCATTCATGAGGCATGAAGCCTGTTTGGAGGCTAAAGTTAAATATTAATTCCAGAGGCCCTGATACGTTATGTTTCATGCTATTTAGCAGGCATCCTGGGATATTGTATGGGCTCATTGATGCAATGTTCTTGGTCTTAGAGAGAGTATTAAGGACCTGTTCCCTAGTAATAGTAGGGGGGAGTTATATTTGATGATATTTCCTGAGGGAAGGTTGAGGGGGGAGAGAGGAGTAAAGTTGGAGTTGAATTTTTCAGCCAGGAGGTTTGCTATATCTTCTGGGTCAGTATAGGTAGCTCCATTTACAATGAGTTCTGCACACAATTGTGTATTGTCTTTGAGCTTTGTGGTTGTCCTTGGCGTGGGAGGCCAAACTTACCTGAGTGCTGCACCTCCTAATTTTTGCCATGATTTTCTTCCTCCTGTTATATATCTGATTGATTTTGTGATTCCACCAGGATGGCTTGTTTTTTGAGTTGGTTCTGTACTTCTTCCTGGTGGGAACCGCTGCCTCTATGCAGGTATTAATATGCTTGTACAGGGTTTCTGTGAACAGTTCTGCATAGGCAGAAGTGTTCTCAGGGTTTATAGGGGCTTGAAATTTTGCCAGATTCTCACTTAATAGCAGGAGGTTAGCCTTAGAATAGTTCCTGAATATTTCCGGTTGAGCTGGGGGTCCAGGTTTCATTTTTGCTTCAAAGGAGACCATTTTGTGGTCTGACTGGTCCAGGGAGTTTGTGTTTACAAAATCCAGGAATCTCTCTGCATGTACGTTTGATGTCGTACAGGACTCCAGTTAATAGTGGGGTAATTAAAGTCACCTATGAATATGGTATTGGGTTGGATGGTTAGTGTTTTTAATAAGTTTAAATACATGGTATGGGTTTCCCGGGTCATACAGGAGGACCTATAACTTCCAAGGAAGTGGTATTGGATTTTACCTATGGTGATTTGAACATGGAGCAGCTCAAGTGCATTGTCCCGTTTGACCAGCCTTGAAGTATATTTATTTTTGATATAAATAGAGACACCTCCACTTTTAGTCCCTGCCTGTAACGTAGCTGGTCTAAATGTGTGGAAGGCATTATAACCTTCCACTGTTGGTTTGCTCTCTGCGGTTTTAAACCATGTCTCAGACACCGCACAGACATCAGCATTCTTAGCTATGTGTAGACCCATACCAAAGCATTTGGGACTGTTCTTTGCCATTACACTTAGTTGTGGGTCCTGAGCTTATTTTAGCAAACACATGTAGTATCTTATTTGGAGCTGAAGGATGAATGGAATGGCCAAGAGTTGGCACTATTATCTCACTTATATAAGACCCCAGAGGTAACAAACACATAGACCTTTTGGGAAGGATGCCAAGTAGCAGGCTCCAAAATCAGGGTCAGCCCTTAAATCAAGTCCAGACTAGGAAGAGATCTTCATCACAAGCTAAGAAGCCTAGGCCATACAGACAACTCATGAAGGCTACCAGCAGCAGTTTTTGACTACTTGTAAGACTTTCCCTCACTATCTCAGCAGAAGGAAGTCAGGGTAAGGTTCTGCCTCCAAGTAGCAGCCTGAGGAAGTATTACAATGGTGCACTGGGTCCTTCAACTTCTAGGGCAGGGACACACCATAGAGCTCATTTTTTCTCCTCTACATTCCATTCTTCCTTGCAGTTGAGTCCCTTCCAGGCACTTGCTTCTCATCTAGAAAATTGTAGCTATATCAGAGTCCTCAGTCTGTTTGTATGCTTCTTCCAACCCCTCTGGTGTTACTCCTCTGGAAGATGCTGTGAAGTAAGGAGTTAGCACCTCCTCCAGGACCAGACATACACCTGCCTCTGACAAAGGAGAACCAAGCTTGGTTATCTTAGAGGGGACAAGCAGCACCTGCAGATACTGGTTAGGGAAGAGCTACCAGGCACATGGGTTGAAGTCCAGATGTTGAAGTTTTAGAGTTTCTGTTTAGATGTTCCGAAGAAAAACACTAAAGAAAGTTAAATACATTCCTCTGCCTTCAACCCCTTCTTTTAGAGAATCTAGGGAGGAATGGTTTTCTTTTGCAAAGGTTCCTTTAAAGGCCTTCAGACTGTTTCTCCAGTATCTTCCCATTTAAAAAAGAAAAGATCTCTGTCTCCCTCAGAGAGTTATTGTCATGCAGAAGAGGATGGGTTGGATTATACTTTCCAGATACCCTTCCCTGAGTCCCCGGAATTAGAATCTGAAGAAAATATTTCTTCAGATTCTCCAGTGGAATAAATTCACTTTCCTGATACTATAAGCAGAATGAAAGATCTTTTTCAATGGAAGCAAAAAAAAAAAAATCTAATACACAGAAAAGATATTACAGCCTTTTACTGGTTAGAACCCCTAAGCCATTACCCAAACCCCCTGTCATTGGGGCATTAGAAGATGCCTCTAATGCTGCTTATGCTTCACCTGACAGTCAGGTGCCAGTACCTAAAAAGCCAAATAGGTTTTACAGGGTTCATAGACATACAAGTTTATTTTCCTTAACCCTCTAGATGACCCATCTGTTATTTCTTTAACAAAAGGTACTGGGTCTAAACATCTTACTGCTTCTAATCTTGTGTCCTCAGACAAGAATGGCCAAGCCTTTGATAGGCACAGAAAGGAAGTTTATAGATCTTCTACCATTACTTTCAGAACAGTTAGCTCCTAGCACACATCATTACATATCTTTCGGCATCCTTTCCTGACATGTTTAAGGCAGCTGCAGTTACCGTCTTCTGAAATTATTTATTTTCCTAATCTGTCTGCCAGTGTGGGGTTCCCCTTATCCCTGATTTTCCCTTTTGTCCTAGCACTTAACTTAATATATTTGGGCTCAAGCCTGCCTTTCCTGACAGGCAAGAGAACTCTGAATTTTGGCAGCCATACACCTGCTTTTATACTGGCACTCCCTCATACCTCCTTAGACATACACTGTGCATGAAAGACAACCAAAAGCTTTGAACACTGTCCAGACACCTGCTCATTAGCAGGATAAACCCCATATAGCTTAGACTACTGTATCAGTGATTTATGTGAACATTTACTGTTATGGTAAGTTTACTTAGATTGTACTTTTTGCTTATTGTGGCCAAATCCTGGATTGTTCTCTCAGTGCAGTCTGTGTAATAGAGCAGAAGGTTTGTTTATGCTTTCCTACCAACCCCCACTCATTCAGCAAGTGCTGCTGAAATTCCAGAAAGGAGGGGGATCTTCTGATACTAATATTCCCTTACTGAACCTGCCAAATCCGTTTTCCCAATGTTTCAACAGTCAGCCCAAGTTCCTCCCCATCTGCTTACTGTACTATGGGGTCCCCTTAAACAAGTCATGGGTAACATTCAGCATACCAGCTTGGCAATGTTGAAACTGCATGCTGGCTCCTTACATCAGAGCAATAGCCAGTTACAGCATTATCAAGTGAAGTTTCTTCCATCTTCCTGGCTACCAGAAAACTGGCTACCAGATCTACCTTTGTATCAGAATGGAAGAGGTGTGGTTTGTAGATGGAGGATAAACATTTAATCCCTTTTTTTCATGAAGTTGTCTTCATCCTGGTCCACTTACTCTATCTGTCCAATGCCTGATTTAAGTTTTTCACCATCAAGGTACGTCTCTCTCCACTACCTCAGCAATCCTTTTACAAGGTTATCTGTTTGTATATTAAACCATGCTGAGTCAAAGTCCTGTAGTTTAATTCACATTTGTGGCAGAACGGAGTACCGCTACCAGATTTGTGCCTTAATCATTTATTACTGCATTGTTTCCATAAACAATGTTACTGACAACTTTCTGCACTGTTTTGTTGCCTTAAACTGTAGTAGAAGTTCAGTAGTGAGTGAATTGTGTCTGCTCCAGTTTGTGCTTCAGTGTTTTTATATTCTGCTTATCATTTACCTGCTTGCTGTCTGTGTCTGCCTCATCCTCCATGATGCATTAAGCTAAAGCTTCTGAAAGAGCTCCAGTGGTGCCTTTATTTGATTGAATAGCTCTCTAGCTAGCTCCTATTTCCAGCACAGAGCTATCCCCATCTGGTGTCTTTTATCTAAGATTTGGAGAGGTGTGGAACTGTGAGTAACTAGTTTTTCAAAAAAAAAAAAAGAGAATTAAATTATCTTATTTATTTCAATTTTGCTTAAATATTTAAGTGCACTTGTGACGTGTGTGGTGATACCACTTTGTACTTTTCTGCTATGTTCCATCCGATTGCATTTTTTAGTTTGTTCTAGGGGACTTAGTCTTGTATTTTAATTAGTAGTTGTGGGAAAATTGCATGTCTGCATTATTCTACACTTCTATTTCCACAAGTAGAATTACTTGTAAAAGCTATCTGTTTGTATTTTAAACCCTGTTGGGCAAAAGTCTTGTAGTTTAATTCACAGTTGTGGCAGATTTGTGCATTAATCATTTATTACTGCATTTTTCCCTTAATAGTGTTACTGGTACATTTCTCCATAGGCTGTTCTCTTAAGCTTTAGTAGAAGTGAGTCCCCAACAAGCAAACTAGTATTGTTCTTAACTTGAGTAAACCTCCTTTACTACATACTGTCTCCTGCTCATTTTCCTGGAGCTCAGCAAAGATTGTAATCCTAGCTTGCATTCCGGAAGTGTTATACTTGGATCCAGTGCATCCAGGCAAAGTTAAGTACCTTTGATTGCTAACTCGCATTTAAGTTATTTTGAGTTATTGCCTTTGTCTCCTGTTTTTATGTGTGCATTTCACTGGATCTTTTTAAATAAGATGCTCTTCCTCTCACTGTTTTTACCTTGAAATTACCTTCAGCAATGGATTTCAAGCTAGTTATTTTAAGTGGTTTGTGTTAGCTTTGCACTTGTGGATCTCTTCTACTGTGTTTTTGCATCGGTTTATTCATCTTGTGGCAGGAGGTGTTTGCCTGGTCTATTTGAGTCAGGAAAATCACAAAAGGACTCATAGTGTAGTCATGTTATTGACCAGAAGGCTCATCATGGTTTTTCAGTGCTGCTACAAATTTTGCATGTTTGCGTGGGTTAGCAGTCCCTTGTACAGTCGCAAACAATTAGAAACCAAATTTTCTCTGTATAACTGTCCATAAAACTAACCCATAAAGCAGCAATATAGTGTAAATACGTTGTGCAACAAGCTTAGAGCAGTTAGTTGGGCTTGAGTGGCGATAACTACAGATTTAGTAGAATTCAGTATTGTATAAACATTAAAGTTAGTAGAATTTACTACTGTTTAGCTTAATCTGCCCCAATAAAGCACCCTTATTAGCCTTCTAACCACAATATACCACCCCCTTGTAGCTCACAAATGAAAGGACTGGACATTATGGACATGCAGTCTTCAAAAAAAACCTCAAACAGTATCTCAAAGTGAATTGGCTATGCCCATGTACCAACCCTGATTAAGTTATAAACTAAAAGCATATTCTGCAATTATCATAACTTGTAACTACATCACCAAATTCTGCTTCCAATTTGATGTGTTTTACTTTTAATTGTCTGTCCATGAGAAGTGTGAGTCCCTACTAGGGAACACTACTAACCCATTGTATATAATCAGTTTGTTTTTATAATTGTTTGCTAACTTCTGTGTAATCTATGTAAGTTTGTCTATGTGGAGCTTTTTTCCCTGGGCCTCTGCTGAAAATGGACGTGTATCCAGTTGGACTATCCCGGTAAACAAATGTAAAATAAATAAATAAAATAAATAAATAACTTCCCTATAGCCAGGTTGGTGGATTTGCACATCTTCAGACAATGTTGCAGTTGTCTCATGTTTATTGACAACCACTTAGTCCTTAAAGAATCAGACACAGTATGCAAAAGGTGTAATTACACAATGGCAATAGAGGCTAAACTCTCGCATACAAGTCCAAATCAGGTTGTCAAAACCACAAACACAACACCCACCTCACATGGCACACAACACAGACATAGATTAACATGCTGAGGTACTTAAAGACAATCTTTCTAAACAATGATCACTTCAACCACATGCTGTCAAGTTATACCTCAGCAAACCCAAAGGAACTAAAAAAACACCACCTAATACCACACTAGTTCTGTTGGTTTGGTCAAAAACAGTTTAGTCAACATTTGTTTAATCAACCACATTTGGTCAGTTATACAGATAATTGACAAGTGTGTGAGACTGACAGTCTCCAGGTAGGAGAATATTCCCTTTCCCCAGGGATTGCGCAATTTCGGAGTTAGTGTATATAATTAATGGGGGGTGTGGGGGGTGCAGGGAGGGGGGTTGATCCCCAGGAAGGGGGGGGGGGTTGATCCCCTGCAACAACAAGGTTTTAAAGTTGGATGCACCGAGGTTCTGCTTCGGCACATGCAGACTAGGAAGTCAAGGTTTCAGTTTTCAGCATAGAGTGGTTTACCTGCAGGACATCAACATACATGCTAGTTGACTACCTGAAGGTAAATCCACCACAGATGCTGTCATTGTCAGTGGAGTCCCAAACTGTCAGCACATAAGGCAAGCAAACACACTTCCCAGGACTCTCATCATAGAGAGCTCCATTGTAAGATATAATGATGCCCCTCTTACCAGGCTGAACAAGGAGAAGTTAACTGCTAGTTGCTTATCTGAAGCCAGGATCCACCCAATTACAAATGCACTCAAGTCGTTACGCCACAGGTACCAGTATGATTATATCATAGTCCATGTACGTGTAAGTGACCTGAGATGTACCTTACTGGACTATATGAAGTGAGACATTATGGAGCTTTCAGACTACATGTCTCAGGCTGGAATGAGCCTAGCACTGAGCAGCATATTGCTATCACCAAGACAGATGTCACAATATGAGCAAAAAATGATTGATTTCAACAACTGGCTGTCTTTCTGGTGTCATTCTAAGGGGTTTCTGATATTTGTTTAGCTTTGGAGGACATGGTCAACAGACCACATTGCTTTGCCAAGGATAGTCTGCACCTTTCCCCCTCTGGGCTTTTGAATATTGGCTAAGGCTTTGTCCACCAGCATACTGCCTTTTTGTAGGTGATGTCACACTGACAAACCTCAACAGGATAGAAAACTATGTAAAAACCAAAGATGGATACGCTCCAAACCAACGGACCTCTGTGTGGTTGAAAAATCGCTGAAACCGGTAAATCCAGGAAAAACGTAACTTTTTATTAAGCACAACACACAGGCTTTTCGTCAGTATCACTACCAACTTCTTCAGAAATGGAAACAGCGTCACACAATACCAACTGCAATAAATACAAAAGTTTAAAAATGTCACATGATCTCTGAGTACTGCGAGACTACATATCAACCCACATACAAAATACTGAATAAAATAGTTAATTAAAAACACTACTTTACAAGTTGGCTGCATCTGGAATCTAAAAGTTTAGGAATCCCCTCATAATATAAAATCGAAGGCTCGTACATGCGAGTATTATGATAAATAATCAGACTGAACAATACAACAATGGGAAAAAGTTGCAAAATCTGCAACATCATAATCCTTTGGGTATAGTGCTATTGAAAACATGAAGAATGAAATCTTAGAGTCGCATTGGCTAGAAAAACCGATCAGCTCTGAACATGTTAAAAGCAGTCACAGAACATGACACTTTTTGCTATCCTTATATAAACTGTACCAACTAAAATATTTCAATGCAACATATTTGAAAAGTAAAACAGTATAAAAGTATGCAAAAATGCATATTACATAGTATCTCCCAACAATGAAACAGAACAATATAGATGATGCAATGTGTAAAACATCGTGCCCCAGTACTGTAACACTGACATAAACATAAAAAGTGCCTGTTGAAGCCGCATTGGCTAAAATTTCTAATCAGCCCTGAATATGTTAAAAGCAACCACAAGCGATAACACGTCTATTGACCCTATAAACTATACTGACTGAGATGTTCCATAAGCTGACGTAAACATGGAAAATGTATATTAGAGAATCATCGGCTAAAAAAAACAGACGGCCCTAAATATGTTTAAAGCAACCACAGGGGTGACGCTTATTCTAACCTTATAAAACTATACTGACTGAAATATTCCCATAGAGTATGTGTTTAACAAGAAAACAGTATAAAATATGTTAGAATGCTTATACGTATTATCCCGTTGATATGGTACTGGTAAACTTGAAGAATAGACTCGATATCCAATCTATGTTGTTGACAAAGATGATGATTTAACCATCTATACAAACAACAAACTCATGCAAGTGGACAATCACTCTGTTACATTATCAAGTGGCATATGATACCAACAGATGGTGATGGGGAAAGAAATCCCGTAAACCCATACAAATGGAAAGAAAATAAATGAAATGAAATAATGTAAAAAAATGTAAAAAGGCAAAGAAAGGGGCTACCTATGACAGAAACTGAAACTACTATATCCCGATTGTGGCTCACTGGAGATACACTAATCTCAAGTGCATAAAACTACCCCTAACCAGCCCCTACAACTCCTGGGGAAAAAAATCTATCAAATGTTACAACACTGACATAATACATATAATAAAACAATACTATGAATAGGATACCATGAAAATTTGATATATCATATATGTAAAAGGTCTAAATGAAATAGAGACTATATCAAAAAACAAAGAAATATATATATATATAAATTAAAAATAAAGAAAAAAGAGAAAAAAGAACAATCAAGAAACATGATGAACAAATAGACTATATTGTGAAACCGAAAAAAGCCAGTAGGGATTACTGTAATAACTTAACTATTTAATCTCTTAAGTTTTAATAAGGAAGATAGGGACAACATGCCGTTAATACCAGGGGCATGACAGGCATCTAACCTGAGTTGCCATGACAACTCTCTACTCTCCAATAGGAGAGACGAAGGCCCTCCCCTCCCATCAGATTTAACTTGGTCTATAACTAGAAACAGGAAACCATGACTGGGGTTCTCCACTATATGCTTGGCCAGAGCATTCTCCAACTTGCCCTTCCTGATAGCATATAGATGTTCATAAATGCGTTCATGTAATCTTCTGTCGGTCTTACCGACATAAAAAGCTGGACAACATGAACACTTGGCTAGGTACACTGCTTGTGTGCTAGAACAATTATACCTCCCCACTATACTAAATATGGAGTCTCTTATTTCGTATTTGGACCCTGTCCTTATATAGCTACAATAACGGCACATGTTGCACTTGTACATACCATCCCTAGTATTGGGTACCTTTGATTTTTTTCTCTAATATACTTTTGAGACTGTGACCCCTCTTGAACACAATTCTTGGAGATTCTACCAATTGTTTACAAATGGAATCATCCTGTGTTAACAGGTTCCAATTTTTCAAAATAATTGAGAATATCTCCTTGGCATCCATGCTGTATGTTAATATAAAGCTATTGGACATTGAGATGACTACATCTGTTTTCACTACATGGTCACCCTGGGATATAATTTTTTGATTTAGTATTGGTAAATAAACACCAGTGTCCCTCTTTTTTGTACCTCCTTCGAGAGTTCATTAATGAGATCTCACACACACACACACACACACACACACACACACACACACACACACACACACACACACACACACACACAGCATCCCCATCCAGTCATTCAGCTGCATTCAGGCTACCACAGAAACACAAACACACACGTCCACACACATCTGCACACATCCACCCCCCCCCCCACTACAGCTCTGCTGTGCTTACCTGTACCACATCTACACCTATTGGAGTGAATGGGTGACAACCATTAAAAGATGTTTTTCCCTTATTCCTCAGATTAAAATTTTATTTAGCCAAGCAATTCTCTGAATAGCTGGTCCAAGTAAACTGGGAGCTGCAAACATTTCTCAGGAGGGTACATGGCTATTAGCATTACACAATTCCTCTGACTGCCACACTAACAGGTCGCTTTGCCAGGGAGACCACTCTCCAATCTGTAGTATTTATGGTCCCTGTGAAGGGAAAACCACAGTGGTAGAGTGCTCTCTGAATCAGAAAGGCTTACTGTCATGCAGAAACTTTCAAAGTTAATTCTTCATCATGGTAATCCTTTCTGAATCTCAGGGGGATGACTTTTTTAAATAACACAATTGATGGAATGTTTGCAAAGTGCAGTGTTTTTTTTCCCTAGTTTTAAAGATGAAAAATATGTTCATAAATCCGTATTCACAGTTTCCAGAACAGGGCAGCACAACAAATGAAGGACCACAGCTGGACGACCAAGTTGATAAAACTACAGCTTTAATGAACAAGATTAAGCGCTTTCTTCCCTCAATGCAGGGACTTCCTCAGAACAAAGTGCATAAACAACCCAGCCCTTAAATAAACATCCAATCAAGCTAATTAAAGAAATACAATTACAAATTGATTAATTGACAAATAATTCCATGTCTCAAAAGGAAGAAAAAACAAGCAAATGAATGCCCTTACAAGACCTAAGATTCTATCCTAAAATATTTTTTAAATTTAAAACACATGTAATGTTAATGGACTCATTGATGCTTGGGTATTCCATTGCATTTAAATGCAACTGCCATTTCTACTCGCATATATCCATGTGTATGTCCAAACATTTCCCTTGTGGGTCTTTTACTAATTGTTGTATCACTGCAAACTTAAAATAGTGGTCATTATACTTCTTGATTTGTCTACACAAGGCATCCCTAATTCTACCTTGTTTTAATGTCCAGTAGATGCTCACTAATTCTATTCTTAAAATACCTACTTGTTTTACCTATATAAAATATAGAAAATTTTTGGCTCTTGACCATATACACCACATTTAAACTACAACAATTGAAATGACCTTTAATAAAAACATCTCTGCCATTAAGGTTAAAATTATCAACTTGGTCGTCCAGCTGTGGTGTTTCAGTTGCTGTGCTGCCCTGTTCTGGAGTTTGTTTTCGTCATAGTTACAGTTTCCATGTTGACATTTTTATACAAAAAATAAGCTAGCGACATATATATCATATGCAGTAGTATTTGACTGAAAAGTACCCAGAACGGAAATATGATTTTCGCTGTATAGGATCACAATAATTAGAGCAGTTTGTGTGTTGTGTTATAAAGTATAAACTGGAGTTTAGGAGTGAGGAATAGGTCAACCATTCTGAAGTCAGAGAATTGCATAGGTAGTCTGAGTACACAAGAAATCACCCACTGTGTTTAAATGAACATTTAAACATCCAATGTTTCTTTAAATGAGAAATAATGTAAATTCCACAGTGTTTTTATATTTGTAAATGTTAAGTTGTTTTAAAGAAAATTGGAAAATACTTTTAGATACTATTACATATAATGCCATTGTATTAATGTGCTGTTTTATTTGATTGTTTTTGTTGGCCATGAGAGGTATCTGGTATTTAAAATGAGGCAGCTAGAATGTTTTTTATTCTTATGTTACCAGCCAGCATTCCTGTATTATACTGGTAGTGCTGTTCTTCATTACCAGCCCAAATTCTGGTTTTATACTGGTAGTGCTGTTCTTCATTACCAGCCCAGTTTCTGGTTTTATACTGGTGGTGCTGTTCTTCATTGCCAGCCCAATTCCACTATTATACTGGTGGTGCTGTTCTTCATTACCAGTCCGGATTCCAGTATTATACTGGTGGTGCTGTTGTTCATTTCCAGCTGAGAATCTGGTATCATGTTGGAAGTGCTGTTCTTCATTACCAGTCCAGATTGCGGTATTAGACTTGAGTTGCTTTTCCTTCATTGCCAGGCCTGTTTCCAGAATGATAGTGGTGGTGCTGTTCTTCATTGCCAACCCAGATTCCAATATGATACTTTTGGTGCTGTTCTTCATTACTAGCCTGGATTTTGGTATTATACTGGTGGTGCTGTTTAGCCTTGCCAGCCCAGATTTTGGTATAGTACTGGTGGGGCTCTTCTTCCTTACCAGCCCAGATTCTGGTAGTACTGGTGGTGTGGTTCTTCATTACCAGCTCAAATTACATTGTTATACTGGTGGTACTCTCCTTCATTGCTAGCCCAGAGTCTGGTATTATACTGGTGGTGTTGTTCTTCATTGCCATCCCAGATTCTTGTATTATACTGGCGGTGCTGTTCTTCATTACCAGCCCAGATTCTTGTATTATACTGGTGGTGCTCTTCTTCCTTGCCAGCCCAGATTCCTGTATTATAGTTGTGGTGATGTTCTTCATTGGCAGCCCTGATTCTGGTATTATAATGGTGGTACGTTTCTTCATCGCCAACCCAGATTATCATATTTTAATGGTGGTGCTGTTCATCATTGCTAACCAAGTTTCCAGTATTATACTGGTGGTGCTGTTGTTCATTGCCCAGATCAGATTCTGGTAGTATGTTGGGTGTGCTGTGTTCCATTGCCAGCCCAGAATCTGGTATTATGGTGGTGGTGCAGTTTTTCACTGCCAGCCCAATTCTGCTATTATACTGGAGGTGTTTTTCTACACTACCGGTATGGATTCCAGAATTATACTGGTGGTGCTATTGCTCATTTTCAGCTGAGATTCTGGTATTATATTGGTGGTGCTGTTCTTTGCTACCAGCCCAGCTTTTAGTATTATACTTCCAGTGTTGTTCTTCATTGCCAGCCCATATTCCGGTATTATACTGGTGGTTGTGGTGCTGTTCTTCATGGCCAGCTCAGATTCAGATATTATACTTTCAGTGATGCTCTTCACTGCAAGCTCAATTCTGCTATTATACTGGTGGTGTTTTTTTACACTACCAGTATGGATTCCAGTATTATACTGGTGGTGCTATTGTTCATTTTCAGCCGGGATTCTGGTATTATATTGGTGGTGCTGTTCTTCACTACCAGCCCAGCTTCTAGTATTATACCTTCAGTGTTGTTCTTCATTACCAGCCCATATTCTGGTATTATACTGGTGGTGATGGTGCTGTTCTTCATGGCCATCTCAGATTCAGATATTATACTTTTGGTGATGCTCTTCATTGCATGCTCAATTCTGCTGTTATAATGGTGGTATTTTTCTACATTACCAGTATGGATTCCAGTATAATACTGGTGGTGCTTTTGTTCATTTCCAGTTGAGATTCTGGTATTATATTGGTGGTCCTGTTCTTCATTACCAGCTCAGAATACAGTACTACACCGATGGTGCTTTTCTTCATTATTATCCCAGATTCTGGTATTATACTGGTGGTGCTGTTCTTCATTACCAGCCCAGATTCTTGTATTATACTAGTGGTGCTGTTCTTCATTGCCAGCCCAGATTCTTGTATTATACTGCTGGTGCTGTTCTTCATTACCAGCCCAGATTCTAATATTATACTTTTGGTGATGTTCTTCATTGCCAGCCAGATTCTTATATTATACTAGTGGTGCTGTTCTTCATTGCCAGCCCAGATTCTTGTATTAAACTGCTGGTGCTGTTCTTCATTACCAGCCCAGATTCTTGTATTATACTGGTGGTGCTGTTCTTCATTACCAGCCCAGATTCCGGTATTATACTGCTGGTGCTGTTCTTCATTACTAGCCCAGATTCTTGTATTATACTTTTGGTGATGTTCTTCATTACCAGCCCAGATTCTGGTATTATACTGGTGGTGCTGTTCTTCATTGCCAGCCCAGATTCTTGTATTATACTGCTGGTGCTGTTCTTCATTACCAGCCCAGATTCTAATATTATACTTTTGGTGATGTTCTTCATTGCCAGCCCAGATTTTGGTATTATAATGGTGGTGCTGTTCTTCATTGCCAGCCCAGATTCCGATATTTTACTGGTGGTGCTGTTCTTCATTACAAGCCAAGATTATGGTACTGTACTTTTGGTGCTGTTCTTCATTACTGGCCCATATTCTGGTATTATAGTGGCGATGCTGTTATTCATTGCTAGCCCAGATTCCAGTACTATATTGGTGGTGCTGTTCTTCATTTCCAGCCGTACCTCTCAGCCACACTGAATTCCTCAGTATTTACAGGTTTTAAGGGCAAAAATAATGGGGTGCCACGAATTTTTGAGTGGTTCCTTTAATTTCTACATTTGTTTTTTCTCTTTTTTTTGCAAAGTTGTTGCTGACGTCATCACATGCAGGGGCTTGTGCAATTATGTCAGCTTCATGAGGCAGATGCCAGCTTGTCAGAATTCAGCTGCGGGCTGGAGGGGGTGTGTACTGTGTACTCTCAGTTTCCCTAACCTGGCTGGATGTAACATCCTCGTGGTTGCACTTGCAAGTTACAACAAAAATACAGACTCAGAAAAAATTGATAAGGTAAAACTGTTTGTGCTTATATTTTTAATGGAGATGTATGGCACTCAGAAATGTAAATGATTTTTGTGTGATGTGCTGGATGTTTGAATCAAATTAGTACATTTTTATTTGATGTTCCTTCAGTAAGAAAGTGGCTTGGGGTTTGGCAGCTTCTTACAGTGATTGCTTGGGTATAATTGTCATTTCCAAGTGACAGATGGTGACCTTCTGCCTTTGCTTTAGCTAAAATTATTTTTATTAAGCCTAAACAAATGCAAGCTATGATAATTTCCTGAAGCGGGCAGAATTCCATCGAGTGGGTCTAAATCTGACTGGCATCTTAACTTCACCATATTGGAACATACAGATCTTGTCAGAGTTTATGACTGATAAAAATTCTGTATGAGAGCCAAAGAGATTCTTTGATCTTCCTGTCCCATAGCTTACAATTAGTCACATACCTATCTGAAGATGTTAATCAGTTTAGATGTGTGAGGCACTAAAACTTACAAGGTGGCCATTAATACTACACTGGTTTCTGTTGAGTGTAAAACCTTTTGCCTTCTGTGTAATAACATTTTTTTTTCAGTTTTGAAAATCAGTCATGATAAAGAATTGCTCAAAAAAGGCAGTGAAAACATAATAAAAGTGTACTTTCCTTCTATTCAAACAGATTCCATTACCTCAATATGATGATTGCATGACATCACTCGAATGTCATAATGTTATCAGAGTGCACATCAGCTTCAATATTTTTCGTTACTGGTAATCGAAAAGAGTCTGAGAAGTCTGATGACATTTACTTCCAGGTCATGTTCTTTACAGCAACCACAAGGGAGCCCTTCTAGTGACAAACCTTGATCCCTCTGTCTTTTCTGGACAAAAACAAAAATAATCAGATATTAACCGCACCTTATTGCAAAGTGTTTTATACAATGTCATACATAAAACGTAAATATCCTTGACGTTGAATGTGTAGTTGAAGTAAATGCTTGTTTTATATCTATTAAAGACAAATTGCTCAGAACGGATTCAGTTTAAGATATATAAATCTTTAAAAGAGAGTAGAGTGATATCTTATAATGAGAAATGCCTGAGTGAGCAGTGCTTAAGTTATGAACTTGTAGGGAAAATGTGCTCTTGACTCATTTATATCAATGAATGTGCAAGTACCCCAGGGAGATGGTTTTAACTGTCCAAAGCATTCATATGCTGGTGGCAATACTATGGGAATCCAGTAAGAACAGCAAAGGTCTTTCATTTTTTAACACTTTTGAATTCCACAAGGAGAACTGAATAGAATGACAAGCACACTCGTGCAAATGATTGTATGAGTGAATGTTATCTCTCTCCCTCTCTCACTATATATATATGTGTGTGTGTGTATATATATATATATATATATATATATATATATATATATATATATATATATATGGTTACCTATCATTCCATCGAAAGTTCATTCCATCTAAAGTTCATTCCATCTAAAGTTCATTACATCGAAAAGCATTTGCCCCCTTCCCCAATGTTGTGCGACCCTGGAGTTGATATATATAGTTAGAGGGGTGTGGGTGGCACAGCCCCCCACATTGGGGGGTGTGGGTGGCGAAGCCCCCCACCTAAAATGCTTTTCGATGGAATGAACTTTAGATGGAATGAACTTTCGATGGAATGATAGGTAACGATATATATATATATATATATATATATATATATATATATATATAAGTGTACACACCCCTGTTAAAATTGACAAGTTTTTCTGATATAAAAAATGAGACCACAATAAATCATTTCAAAACTTTTCCCACCTTTAATGTAACCAATAAGCTGTACAATTCAATTGAAAAACAAACAAATCTGTTAGGGGAAAAATATAAAAAAAATAAAAATACGTACAATAAGCTGGTTGCATAAATGTGCACACCCTTAAACTAAGACTTGGTTGAAGCACCTTTTGCTTTAATTACAGTATTCAGTCTTCTTGGGTAGGAGTCTATCAGCATGGCACACTTGACTTGACAATATTTGCCCGCTCTTCCTTGCAAAAGCACTTCAAATCTGTCAGATTGGGAGAGCATCTCTTGTGCACAGCCCTCTTCAGGTCAGCCCACAGATTTTCTATTGGATTTAGGTCTGGGATCTGGCTGGGGCATTCCAAAACTTTAATTTTCTTCTGGCGAAGCCATTCTTTTGTTGATTTGGATGTATGCTTGGGGTCATTGTCATGCTGAAAGGTGAAATTCCTCTTCATCTTCAGCTTTCTAGCAGATGCCTGAAGGATTTGGGCCAGAAGTGACTGGTATTTGGAACTGTTCATAATTCCTTCCACCTTGATTAAAGCCCCAATCCCAACTGAAGAAAAACAACCCCAAAGCATGATACTGCCACCACCATGCTTCACTGTGGGGATGGTGTTCTTTTGGTGATGCGAAGTGTTGTTTTTGCGCCAAACGTACCTTTTGGAATTGTGGCCAAAAAGTTCATCCTTAGTCTCATCAGACCATAGCACATTTTCCCACATGCTTTTGGGAGATTTGATGTATTGTTTTGTAAATTTTAGCCAGGCCTGGATGCCAAGTATTCTACTTTGGAAAAACCAACAGAATATTAAAACAACGTATACTGCAACATATGAGTGACATTAGATTATTCTTGAGAAGTAATGCTTTATATCAACACAGAGAAATAAATAAAGAGCATAAGTTTCAGTTTATGGTGCTATACATTCAACAAGACAGCATGACGATTGGGGACATTGTACATAGTACTGAATTAGATGAGTTAAGATGGATAGCTGAACTACAAGCTAACCATATTCCTGGGTTAAATGGTTGTATGCCTTTAAAGCACCTATTGAAGAGGCGTATGCTGCTACTGATCCTGATTGGTTGTTATCTGTTTATATATGGCTGATTTTAAATGTGTTTTGGATCTGATGATGAGCTAATGCTCAAAAGCACTTATCTGTATTTTATATAAATGTTATAGCCAGTTGTGGTGGCTCCAGTGGGTTTTCTTTTCATCATTTATGGATTCAAAACTCAAGGAGCTTATGATATTTTACGGCAGAGTATGACCTAAGATAAAAAGGAAACATATTATACAAGGTGAAAATTGCAGGTACTTAGTTTAAAGAAAGATAAGTTACTGCCATAAGTCTGAAATTTTGGAATTAAATTATAATTATACAGGAATGGGTGATTTTGCTAAAAAATTGAGGAAAAATGGTAAATACATGGAAGGAGTTTTATAGAAGTTTTAGAAAGAATTTTAGAATATTTGCAGTTTTGTGGTACAACTGTGCAACCAGTAGAGTTGTCACCTCACAGCAAGAGGCTTTCTGCTTTGAGTCTCAGCTGCGGTGCCGTCTGTGCATAGTTTGCATGTCCTCTTGGTATTTGCGTGCATTTTCTTTGGGTACTCTGGTTTCCTTCCACATTCCAGAAACATACAGTAGGTGAATTAGACACTCTGAATTGGCTGTAGAGGTGAGTGTGCGTATATCTGTTGGTGTGGAAGAACAACTGCAGTAGGGCTAGCCACCCAGTGGTGTGAAAATTAGCTGTAGATGGTTGCCACTGTTAATGTAACATCATAACCCTACATGCAAAAATAGGAAAAAGGGGGGTTATGAATGAATAAGTAAATTGTAAGAAGATTTTCCACTCTGTACTATTTAGAAACAGCATTTTTAGATGCAGGTTGTGATTTTGTGTAATGTTCTAGGATAAAATCATTTGCATATATTATTTGTATAATGTTCAGAAGGTGAATTAGCATCTTTTAACTATGTTGTGTTGCTGGCTTCTATACATTTGTTTTATGATGTTCATGTTATTAAATTTAAACAAAATTCAAAGTTAGGAATAATATTATAGCAAAAATGCAAGCAATATTTGGAAGATTTAGAATGAAATAAGAATAACAAGTACAAAAAGCTGAAATATACACAGACTTCCTAAAGACTTCTGAAGGGTGCACTCAGTACAAACCACAAATAAATCAATTAAATACAGTACTATATGCAAAAGAACAGATAAAAGTGTACTTAAATTCACTTATACGTCCAGCTGATTTCAGGTAGATGTTAGCCAGCCAAAGCGCTGATATTAAGCAGAGATAACTCAAAATGTACCACTTATATAAGGCAAGACAGGATGTCAGTGATGAGCTGAAACTACCCCCACTGCTATCAATGGCTACACAGAAATTCTAAAAAGTACTCTGTAGAGAGACAGCCACAACTTCAGTTGAGTTAATATTCAGTGAAAACACAAATAAATCAATTAAATACAGTACTGTATGCAAAAGAGCAGATAAAAGTTTACTTAAATGCACTTATACGTCCAGCTGATTTCAGGTAGATGTTAGCCGGCCAAAGCTCTGATACTAAGCAGAGATAACTGAAAATGTACCACTTATATAAGGCAAGACACAATGTCAGTGATGAGCTGAAACTACCCCCACTGCTATCAATGGCTACACAGAAATTCTAAAAAGTACTCTGTAGAGAGACAGCCACAACTTCAGTTGAGTTAATATTCAGTGAAAAACACAAATAAATCAATTAAATACAGTACTATATGCAAAAGAGCAGATAAAAGTGTACTTAAATTCATTTATACTTCCAGCTGATTTCAGGTAGATGTTAGCCAGCCAAAGCGCTGATATTAAGCAGAGATAACTCAAAATGTACCACTTATATAAGGCAAGACAGGATGTCAGTGATGAGCTGAAACTACCCCCCCACTGCTATCAATGGCTACACAGAAATTCTAAAAAGTACTCTGTAGAGAGACAGCCACAACTTCAGTTGAGTTAATATTCAGTGAAAACACAAATAAATCAATTAAATACAGTACTGTATGCAAAAGAGCAGATAAAAGTTTACTTAAATGCACTTATACATCCAGTTGATTTCAGGTAGATGTTAGCCGGCCAAAGCTCTGATATTAAGCAGAGATAACTGAAAATGTACCACTTATATAAGGCAAGACACAATGTCCGTGATGAGCTGAAACTACCCCCCCACTGCTATCAATGGCTACACAGAAATTCTAAAAAGTACTCTGTAGAGAGACAGCCACAACTTCAGTTGAGTTAATATTCAGTGAAAACACAAATAAATCAATTAAATCCAGTACTATATGCAAAAGAGCAGATAAAAGTTTATTTAAATGCACTTATATGTCCAGCTGATTTCAGGTAGATGTTAGCCGGCCAAAGCTCTGATATTAAGCAGAGAAAACTCAAAATGTACCACTTATATAAGGCAAGACAGGATGTCAGTGATGAGCTGAAACTGCCCCCCACTGCTATCAATGGCTACACAGAAATTCTAAAAAGTTCTCTGTAGAGAGACAGCCATAACTTCAGTTGAGTTAATATTCAGTGAAAAACACAAATAAAGTAAATACAGTACTATATGCAAAAGTGCAGATAAAAGTGTACTTAAATTCACTTATACGTCCAGCTGATTTCAGGTAGATGTTAGCCGGCCAAAGCTCTGATATTAAGCCATGGGCCAGTATAGTGTTCTGTTGCTGGGAACACCTTTCTGTGTTTGGCAGTAAATATGAGAAACACATCAAGACCTACATTGCAAGAAGGTCATGCCACCTTGGATGAATTTTGTAGATACCTGCAATCCACCACGGATTTTCTTGAGCCTACTTTTGACACTGAATCTGCCAGCATTCATTTTTTAGATATTCCTGGATCCTGGATTCCCCCCTGTGCATTCAGCACATCGGGCAATGAGCATCATTCAGCACTTGTTGTTTCAGTAGCAGGTACAGGTTTTGCAGGATCGGGTTGCTAGCCTGAGGCCCAACCTTCCTCAGAGGGTGCACTGCACACTCACACCGATGGCCAATTTAGAATGTCCAATCCACCTACTCATGTCTTTGGAATGTGGGAGGAAACAGGAACACCCAGAGGAAACCCAAATGAATGCAGGGAGGACATGTAGACTCCACTCTGAAGGCACCCTAGCCGAGAATTGAATCGGAGAACCTCTTGCTGTGAGGTGACGGCACTAACCTCAACACCACTGCTCCGTCCTTTTTAGATTTTAGTTTGTACAAAAAATTATAATTGAATAGCATTAATCTAACATTTTCAGAAAAAAAAAGTACTTTCTCTAACAACTATTTACATTTTGGCAGAGCTCATATGTTTGGACAAAAAAGAGCATTGTTAAGAGACAATTCACACAGCTGTCACATTTTATATCTGGTGATGGACATTTTTTGGGGCAATATGAAACCTTGGAATAAATGTTTGAAGTTAAGGGGTAGCCTGCATGTTTGTTGAATGAGGGTGAAAATATGGTCCAAATAGGGTGTGAGAAGTAACCACCCCTTTAAAAATAACAACTGTTAACAAAAGGGCTGGTGGTAACTTTTGTAAAATCAATAGTAGTCATCATTTCCTGGCATCAAAGCAGTAAGTTCTATAATACAGAAAAACTGGACTATTTTTGCCATGCCAATGCTGAGTTAGAATTTTTAGGATCTTGTCCCAAATAAATCACACAATAATCTGCAAGGCATTTTTGAAAGCAATTCCTGCAGTCCTTCTGAAAAGGGACTTCAAAATGTGGGACTTGCCACTTTTTCCAGTACATTTTTGAATGCCCTAATGTGACGGCACATGATTATCCAAGGGTTATTCCAAGTACAGGTAAATTCAACTGTAAAAAGCAAGAGGTACTTTACATTTCCCTCTTTTCAAACTCCTCCTCCTTCTATGTTGGAAAAACTGAAAGTTGTTTGAATAATCAGAATCACATTTATTGGCTACGTATGCACACATACAAGGAATTTGACTCCGGTTTCAGTGACTCTCCAAGTATGAATTACATAAACAATATAAAAAACAAGTAATCTCCGTGGTATCCCCGAAGTCTCAAAACAACCCACTAAAGTGTAGTGGGTCCAGAAACAAAACAGTGTAAGAAACATCTCTGTGTGGAAGATTTTCAGTCCATACATTTCTATTTAATCACTGTATATTAATCAGATCAGACAATAGTAGAAGAAGTAGCGAACTTAAACTTGTCTTAAGTCAAAACAAAACAAAAAATAATAATATAAAATGTATAATTGTATAGCATTACTAAGTATTCAAAAGTAATCCAAGCAAGGCAAGCAGTTACTGTTTACTGGAAACAGACCGCCTGTCTTGCTTGGATTACTTTTGAATACTTAGTAATGCTGTACAATTATATATTTTCTATTATTATTTTTTGTTTTGTTTTGACTTAAGAAGAGTTTAAGTTCGCTACTTCTACTACTATTGTCTGATCTGATTAATATACAGTGATTAACTAGAAATATATGGACTGAAAATCTTCCACACAGAGAAGTTTCTTACATAAACAATATACATACAACTATTAAGAACAAGACAAGCGAGATACATGCAACTATTAAGAGCAAGACAAAAAAAAAAAGAAAAGTAAATATACATACAAGGTGCAAAGTGCAACTCAGTGCAAGAAATACTGAAATAAACACTGAAAGAAACGAGTATTAACAATATGTAAACAATACTGCAGAATCCTCAGAGGCTTGGGAAAAAGAATACCCTAGCCTAATAATCTGAGTTAAGTAGTTAACTGTTTATGAACTTGATGGCCTGTGGAAAAAAAATGTTCTTATGTCTGCTTGTTTTGGTGCGTATTACCACACTGTTATGGATGAGCTGAGAACAGATTCAATGACTGCTGTATAGAACTGAATCAACAGTTCCTGTGGGAGGTAAAACTTCCTCAGCTGTCGCAGAAAGTACATTCGCTGTTGTGCCTTTTTGGCCTCCCACTTCAAGTCCTGGGAGATTATAGATCCCAAAAACTTGAAGGATTCCAAACTGACAGAGCAGTGTTAAATATAATGAGGAAATAACAGAATTTACGTTACTTTTCCGTTAACAGGGCAACAGTGTTAACGTGCAGTTGATGTGAAGTTGCTTCTTTTTTTCTGCTTGTAACTCTGTCTTCGTCCTCCCAAGAGGATTAAAGTCTGGGCATTTCTGCAGAATTCTTCTCTGTTGAAGAATAGGTATGGCAGATAATGCCAAGAAATTTATATGGTTTTAGCTGAAAGGGGGTCTTACGCACTGTTCAGTACAGCAGATCAGGTACAGCTTGTCTTGTCATAGAGAATTGCATTAGAGAACTTATTTCTGTTTCATTTGTTATAGTGGTGGCAGTAATGCTTCTTGAAGTTGTTTGTGATCACGGCAACATTTCTGTTTCCCAGACACTGTTGCCCCTTTAACGGGCTTGTCTTGCAATAGAGAATTGCATTACAGAACTTATTTCTGTTTCATTTGTTACAGTGGTGGCAGTAATGCTTCTTGAAGTTGTTTGTGGTTTGTGATAGCGTAGAGTAGTCCACTCCAAGGTGGTGACTGCTGTTAACACATTAGTGAGGAATCTGTAATGGTAAGGTGTACAAATTAGTGTTCTGAAACAGAGTATTTTTGGTTCGAATGTTAATGGAAAAGTACCCCTCTTACTTACTAAAAACTGTGTACAACACTGACGTTATATTGTCAGGAAAGGACATGCTCATCTTTCTGAGCTGATTTTTAAGTGTGTGCTAATTTTTAATGGTCATCCTGTTCTGATTTGTAATGGTGTGAGCCATCGTAAACAGTATCGCAGTGGGGACAAGGCACTTGCAAAAATAGGAGTCTCTGTAGTAAATGTGAAGTGAGACTGTTGAGAAAGGGCTTGGTGAAATAGGGACAGCCACTGAAACTGTGAACATGTAATTACAAAAATATTTGCGCTACTTCTCAGGGCACGTTTCGCGGCAACATTTCTGTTGCCCCATTAACGGAAAAGTACCAAATTTACAAACATATCAATGACATCAATGCTCTTTTTAAACAGTCAAATAACTGTAAGGATTTTAAGAAGTTTTCATTTTCTGTTTTAGGGTACAAAATGTCCAAAAGGTGGCAACTGGGAGAACTTCCTTTTACTCAGACGACTGCACTGGGAAATTATTTTACATGCAGACACTACCCCCCCATCTTAATGGACCTCATTCCCCTGCCCCTAATTTACAGTAGATATAAGTAGGGGATGTTTCTACTGGACTTCATTCTGAAGAATTTCTAGAACTAAGAATAAAAGCACTGAATAAATTTGTTTCCTAAGACAGTTTCCTGTGATCATGTTCTTTGTTTGAGTTTTGGATTTTTGGCTTTATAACACTTGGCCTCAACCATTTTGTGCTGTGTTCATTCATGACTGTGTCCAAAACAAACAGTGAAGAGGATTCGAAGAACTCTTCTTCATGCGAGCTAAGGGTTGGTCAATTAGTCCAACTGAGAAAAAGTCTGATTCAGAGATATAGTAAAACCACACTGGAAAGCATCTCTTTACCATGTCAATAATGTCTCTGAATTAAACACTGTACTGTCAGACCTGACTGTGCTAATGTTCCCCCTAGCAACCCATGAATTGCATAAACGAAGGATGCTTCTTACATGCAGATGCACAAATTCGGACACCCTTTTACATGCATATGCATACACACACACACACACACGCACACACACACACACACACACACACACACACACACACACACACACGCACACACAGCATCCCCATCCAGTTATTCAGCTGCATTCAGGCTTCCACAGAAACACAAACACACACGTCCACACACATCTGCACACATCCACCCCCCCCCCCCCACTACAGCTCTGCTGTGCTTACGTGTACCACATCTACACCTATTGGAGTGAATGGGTGACAACCATCAAAAGATGTTTTTCCCTTATTCCTCAGATTAAAATTTTATTTAGCCAAGCAATTCTCTGAATAGCTGGTCCAAGTAAACTGGGAGCCGCAAACATTTCTCAGGAGGGTACATGGCTATTAGCATTACACAGTTCCTCTGACTGCCACACTAACAGGTTGCTTTGCCAGGGAGACCACTCTCCAATCTGTAGTATTTATGGTCCCTGTGAAGGGAAAACCACAGTGGTAGAGTGCTCTCTGAATCAGAAAGGCTTACTGTCATGCAGAAACTTTCAAAGTTAATTCTTCATCATGGTAATCCTTTCTGAATCTCAGGGGGATGACTTTTTTAAATAACACAATTGATGGAATGTTTGCAAAGTGCAATGTTTTTTTTTCCCTAGTTTTAAAGATGAAAAATATGTTCATAAATCCATATTCACAGTTTCCAGAACAGGGCAGCACAACAAATGAAGGACCACAGCTGGACGACCAATCTGATAAAACTACAGCTTTAATGAACAAGGTTAAGCGGTTTCTTCTCTCAATGCAGGGACTTCCTCAGAACAAAGTGCATAAACAACCCAGCCCTTAAATACACATCCAGTCAAGCTAATTAAAGAAATACAATTACAAATTGATTAATTGACAAATAATTCCATGTCTCAAAAGGAAGAAAAAACAAGCAAACGAATGCCCTTACAAGACTTAAGATTCTATCCTAAATATTTTTTAAATTTAAAACTCATGAAATGTTAATGGACTCATTGATGCTTGGGTATTCCATTGCATTTAAACGCAACTGCCATTTCAACTCGCATATATCCATGTGTATGTCCAAGCATTTCCCTTGTGGGTCTTTTACTAATTGTTGTATCACTACAAACTTAAAATGGTGGTCATTATACTTCTTGATATGTCTACACAAGGCATCCCTAATTCTACCTTGTTTTAATGTCCAGTAGATGCTCACTAATTCTATTCTTAAAATTCCTACTTGTTTTACCTATATAAAATATAGAAATTTTTTGGCTCTTGACCATATACACCACATTTAAACTACAACAATTGAAATGACCTTTAATAAAAACATCTCTGCCATTAAGATTAAAATTTATCAACTTGGTCGTCCAGCTGTGGTCTTTCAGTTGCTGTGCTGCCCTGTTCTGGAGTTTGTTTTCGTCATAGTTACAGTTTCCATGTTGACATTTTTATACAAAAAATAAGCTAGCAACATATATATTTTATGCAGTAGTTTTTGACTGAAAAGTACCCAGAAGGGAAATATGATTTTCGCTGTATAGGATCACAATAATTAGAGCAGTTTGTGCGTTGTGTTATAGATAAAGTATAAAGTGGAGTTTAGGAGTGAGGATTAGGTCAACTATTCTGAAGTCAGAGAATTACATAGGTAGTCTGAGTACACAAGAAATCACCCACTGTGTTTAAATGAACATTTAAACATCCAATGTATCTTTAAATGAGAAATAATGTAAATTCCACAGTGTTTTTATATTTGTAAATGTTAAGTTATTTTAAAGAGAATTGGAAAATACTTTTAGATACTATTACATATAATGCCATTGTATTAATGTGCTGTTTTATTTGATTGTTTTTGTTGGCCATGAGAGGTATCTGGTATTTAAAATGAGGCAGCTAGAATGTTTTTTAATTCTTATGTTACCAGCCAGGATTCCTGTATTATACTGGTAGTGCTGTTCTTCATTGTCAGCCCAGTTTGCGGTATTATACAAGTAGGGCTGTTCTTCATTAACAGCCAGAATCTGCTATTATATCAGTGGTGCTGTTTTTTTGCCAGTCCAGATTCCAGTTTTATACTGGTGGTGTTGTTCTTCATTACCAGTCCAGATTCTTGTTTTATACTGGTGGTGCTGTTCTTCATTGCCAGCCCAATTCCACTATTATACTGGTGGTGCTGTTCTTCATTACCAGTCCGGATTCCAGTATTATACTGGTGGTGCTGTTGTTCATTTCCAGCTGAGAATCTGGTATTATGTTGGAGGTGCTGTTCTTCATTAGCAGTCCGGATTCCAGTATTATACTGGTGGTGCTGTTCTTCATTACCAGTCTCGATTCCAGTATTATACTGGTGGTGCTGTTGTTCATTTCCAGCTGAGAATCTGGTATTATGTTGGAGGTGCTGTTCTTCATTACCAGTCCGGATTCCAGTATTATACTGGTGGTGCTGTTCTTCATTACCAGTCTGGATTCCAGTATTATACTGGTGGTGCTGTTGTTCATTTCCAGCTGAGAATCTGGTATCATGTTGGAAGTGCTGTTCTTCATTGCCAGCCCAGATTCCGGTTTTATACTGGTGGTGCTGTTCTTCATTGCCAGCCCAATTCCACTATTTTACTGGTGGTGCTGTTCTTCATTACCAGTCTGGATTCCAGTATTATACTGGTGGTGCTGTTGTTCATTTCCAGCTGAGAATCTGGTATCATGTTGGAAGTGCTGTTCTTCATTACCAGTCCAGATTGTGGTATTAGACTTGAGTTGCTTTTCCTTCATTGCCAGGCCTGTTTCCAGAATGATAGTGGTGGTGCTGTTCTTCATTGCCAACCCAGATTCCAATATGATACTTTTGGTGCTGTTCTTCATTACTAGCCTGGATTTTTGGTATTATACTGGTGGTGCTGTTTAGCCTTGCCAGCCCAGATTTTGGTATAGTACTGGTGGGGCTCTTCTTCCTTACCAGCCCAGATTTTGGTAGTACTGGTGGTGTGGTTCTTCATTACCAGCTCAAATTACATTGTTATACTGGTGGTACTGTCCTTCATTGCTAGCCCAGAGTCTGGTATTATACTGATGGTGTTGTTCTTCATTGCCATCCCAGATTCTTGTATTATACTGGTGGTGCTGTTCTTCATTACCAGCCCAGATTCTGGTATTATACTGGTGGTGCTGTTCTTCATTACCAGCCCAGATTCTAATATTATACTTTTGGTGATGTTATTCATTGCCAGCCCAGATTCTGGTATTATACTAGTGGTGCTGTTCTTCATTGCCAGCCCAGATTCTTGTATTAAACTGCTGGTGCTGTTCTTCATTACCAGCCCAGATTCTGGTATTATACTGCTGGTGCTGTTCTTCATTGCCAGCCCATGTTCTTGTATTATACCGGTGGTGCTGTTCTTCATTACCAGCCCAGATTCTAATATTATACTTTTGGTGATGTTCTTCATTGCCAGTCCAGAGTTTGGTATTATAATGGTGGTGCTGTTCTTCATTGCCAGCCCAGATTCCGGTATTTAACTGGTGGTGCTGTTCTTTATTACAAGCCAAGTTTATGGTACTGTACTTTTGTTGCTGTTCTTCATTACTGGCCCATATTCTGGTATTATAGTGGCGATGCTGTTATTCTTTGCTATCCCAGATTCCAGTACTATATTGGTGGTGCTGTTCTTCATTTCCAGTCGTACCTCTCAGCCACACCAAATTCCTCAATATTTACAGGTTTTAAGGGCAAAATAATGGGGTGCCACGAATTTTTGAGTGGTTCCTTTAATTTCTGTATTTGTTTTTTCTCTTTTTTTTTGCCAAGTTGTTGCTGACGTCATCACATGCAGGGGCTTGTGCAATTATGTCAGCTTCATGAGGCAGATGCCAGCTTGTCAGAATTCGGCTGCGGGCTGGAGGGGGTGTGTACTGTGTACTCTCAGTTTCCCTAACCTGGCTGGATGTAACATCCTCGTGGTTGCACTTGCAAGTTACAACAAAAATACAGACTCAGAAAAAATTGATAATATAAAACTGTTTGTGCTTATATTTTTAATGGAGATGTATGGCACTCAGAAATGTAAATGATTTTTGTGTGATGTGCTGGATGTTGGAATCAAATTAGTACATTTTTATTTGATGTTCCTTCAGTAAGAAAGTGGCTTGGGGTTTGGCAGCTTCTTAAAGTGATTGCTTGGGTATAATTATCATTTCCAAGTGACCAACTGCCTTTGCTTTAGCTAAAATTATTTTTATTAAGCCTAAACAAATGCAAGCTATGATAATTTCCTGAAGCAGGCAGAATTCCATCGAGTGGGTCTAAATCTGACTGGCATCTTAACTTCACCATATTGGAACATACAGATCTTGTCAGAGTTTATGACTGATAAAAATTCTGTATGAGAGCCAAAGAGATTCTTTGATCTTCCTGTCCCATAGCTTACAATTAGTCACATACCTATCTGAAGATGTTAATCAGTTTAGATGTGTGAGGCACTAAAACTTACAAGGTGGCCATTAATACTACACTGGTTTCTGTTGAGTGTAAAACCTTTTGCCTTCTGTGTAATAACATTTTTTTTTCAGTTTTGAAAATCAGTCATGGTAAAGAATTGCTCAAAAAAGGCAGTGAAAACATAATAAAAGTGTACTTTCCTTCTATTCAAACAGATTCCATTACCTCAATATGATGATTGCATGACATCACTCGAATGTCATAATGTTATCAGAGTGCACATCAGCTTCAATATTTTTCGTTACTGATAATCGAAAAGAGTCTGAGAAGTCTGATGACATTTACTTCCAAGCCATGTTCTTTACAGCAACCACAAGGGAGCCCTTCTAGTGACAAACCTTGATCCCTCTGTCTTTTCTGGACAAAAACAAAAATAATCAGATATTAACCGCACCTTATTGCAAAGTGTTTTATACAATGTCATACATAAAACGTAAATATCCTTGAAGTTGAATGTGTAGCTTAAGTAAATGCTTGTTTTATATCTATTAAAGACAAATTGCTCAGAATGGATTCAGTTTAAATCTTTAAAAGATGGCAGAGTGATATCTTATAATGAGAAATGCCTGAGTGAGCAGTGCTTAAGTTATGAACTGGTAGGGAAAATGTGCTCATGACTCATTTATATCAATGAATGTGCAAGTACCCCAGGGAGATGGTTTTAACTGTCCAAAGCATTCATATGCTGGTGGCAATACTATGGGAATCCAGTAAGAACAGCAAAGGTCTTTCATTTTTTAACACTTTTGAATTCCACAAGCAGAACTGAATAGAATGACAAGCACACTCGTGCAAATGATTGTATGAGTGAATGTTATCTC